>NW_023595242.1:17452-42668 GCF_014839805.1 Manduca sexta | reverse complement strand
CGAACATTAAACCTTTGCCTCCTGCAGTGCATTATTTTTTTCTACGAATACCATTCGATATAGTAATCTGTAAATTTTATAGCAATATATTTTAGGTTCGAATTTTGTTGTCATAGTAAATATTTGTGTAACGACCGCTTTAATAATACAGCAACTATATAAGTGAAACATTTAATATTAAAAGTAAATAAATACACAAATAAATTCTAAGTTTAGTACATTAGCTACCAGAATTTTATAATTTGACCTGACCTTCGTCTGAACTAAGTTACTGCAGTTATTGATCTTAAATTTAGTTGTCTGCCTCTCGGCATTATAAATACGTTTTATTGGTAGTGCAGAGAAAACCTACTGAGGTTTTGAGAGACAGACCATGTTCGTTTATAATAAATTACTCAAAGGCACAGTATATTCGACTACTACTTTTGGTATGAATAAAACACGAAAGCACACAATAGAATATAAATGAATACATAATACAATCGGATATAGTTTTTTTTATTTAGCACCAATTAACTATGCCTAAAAAGGAATCATATTAGATGTTATAGATAATTTGTATGCGAACTTAATTGATCAAATTTTATATCAAACCCTTTTGGGCAACTCGTGTTAGAAAATCTCGATTTTGGAAACAAACCTTGACCTCCCAGCTTGTACGCCATGTCTGTAAAATCTACACCAAGAAGAGCAGTTACTGTATCCTTACTGTCTTCTATTCTTACCTACTAATTAGTATGTAGCAAGTACTTTTTATTCCATAAGGAAGAAAATAAAATAAAGATGTGTTCAGTACTAAATGAATGAACTAAAGAGTTCATTTCAAATCCTATTACCTTAACTATTACATAAAAACATCCGAATAATTGTCAAATAATGCTAGTTAAAAGAAGTGACTTAGCGTGGAATTTAACATGTTTTCGCAATAAAAGTTTTGTGGGTACGGGACTTAAATGCGTACTAACAAAATGTTTGCAGATGTTTCCTGTGAGTGGCCAATAATTTTTAACTGTCTGGCCATATACAGGTAGATTTGTTTTTGGTACCAACGGAGACTTAAATGGGGTTTTTTGTTCATTTTAATTCAATGATGACGAAAAGTTACTTATATATAAAATGTAACTTAAAACTATTTTTTCGTTAACTTTTACAATTTAGTAACAGGAATTAATAAATGAAGCAGAGTGTCGTTGGGAAAATGACGTCACTTACATTAAGACTTATGATGGTTTCTTTTTAGTATTTTCTGAACATTTATATTTAATTAAGTATATACTTAATCAACTTTTACTTGCAGCTTTTTTCTTATTTTTTTTACTCCAGGTCTTTTTCCAGTATAAAAAATCGGATAAATACTTATTATTAAAATTTTGCCTTATTTTTAGATACGGTGCAGCGTTCTATTAGGATAAAAATTCTTTCTTTCAGTACACAGTTACAAATAAAGAAACTCCTTTATATCAGAACAAAATATACATGATAAACAAAAAAAAAGAAAACAAAATTATCAAACACCCTGTATAATGTGAGTTGAAGACCGGCCACCTGTGCACACTGTGTGGTTCCCATAACGCCTCCGCGTCAATATTGACTCAGATTAAATCAATTCCGTGGATGCGCGCTATCTCACGTCGCGCGGAGTCGCGGACCTGTCGCCCTGACGCAGGAAGCAACTTGTCTGCGGACTGTAGTGCATTTTTCATCACCAACTTTTATACTGCTTTCGCTTCTGGATGGAAATTAGATTTGTTTGATGCACCTACCTTGTTCATCTCTGCTCCTCCTAAGCTTGACTGGGAGAGAATGCCTATGGGCAAGTCCGCCTATGTACAAATTTAATTGTAAAACGAAGTGCAAATAAATAAGTAAATGATTAAAATAAATACAGAAGCTCGCGATTTCACAATCATTTGTTTATTCCAAGGATAAAGAGAAATATTTAATTTTCTATGGACGATTTTTACAATCGGAGTAGTAGTATGAATTAGCATGTTAAAACATAGAAACATGTTTTTATTTAATTGGCCACCAAAATTTGTTTTACACCACTGCTTTATGGTTTAAATATAAAACTAATACAATTATGTTGCAAAAGTGTAACAATATTTAAAAATATTTTGCTTAATGTTGTATACATTTGATTAATAATATTATGGATATTATAATGTCTTTGCGGTCTCCTTTTATTTTTATACGGCTGACCCTGATCTGTTCAAGTATTACGTAAGCACTAAAGGGGGCTGGGGATCTATTTGCTTATATTCGTTGACATGAGGGACGGTGGACCTGAACAGTGATTGCGTCAGCCATATTTATATACTTAGTCTGGCCATAAATACTGTTACACTTAATTATAAAAAAATATTACATTTGAATTTCGAATCTGTCATTTTTATACGATTGTTCATTGTGTTTTCTCATTTTGGCGCCAATACATTGTAAAATATTTTGCGATATTAAAATGGTGTGGGGTGATAAAGAGAACCGAATCGCTGTGATAGCATTACACAAAGTAGGTATGGAGCCAAATGCAATTTTTAAAACTCTCCATACACTTGGTATTAGTAAAATGTTTGTGTACCGGGCTATTAATAGGTACAATGAGACCTCCTCTGTTTGTGACAGAAAAGATCTGGCCGTCCACGTAGTGTTCGTACGAAAAAGGTGGTCAAAGCAGTAAGGAAAATAATTCGAAGAAATCCTGTCCGAAAGCAAAAGATTTTATCTCGGGAAATGAAGATAGCACCTAGAACCATGTCGCGTATTTTAAAAGATGACTTAGGACTTGCAGCCTATAAGAGACGCACTGGCCATTTCTTAACTGATAATTTAAAGAAGAATAGGGTGGTAAAATCGAAACAACTACTGAAGCGGTACGCAAAGGGAGGTCACAGAAAAATTTTGTTTACGGATGAGAAAATTTTTACAATTGAGCAACATTTTAACAAACAAAATGACCGTATTTATGCTCAAAGCTCTAAGGAAGCTTCCCAATTAGTCGACAGAGTGCAACGTGGACATTATCCGACTTCAGTGATGGTTTGGTGGGGTGTTAGCTATGAAGGAGTGACTGAGCCATATTTTTGTGAAAAGGTATCAAAACATCGGCACAAGTGTATCAAGATACCATTCTTGAGAAGGTAGTTAAGCCCCTTAACATCACCATGTTCAATAACCAAGTATGGTCCTTCCAGCAAGACTCGGCGCCGGGTCATAAAGCTCGGTCCACGCAGTCTTGGTTGGAATCGAACGTTTCGGACTTCATCAGAGCTGAAGACTGGCCGTCGTCTAGTCCCGATCTTAATCCGCTGGATTATGATTTGTGGTCAGTTTTAGAGAGTACAGCTTGCTCTAAACGCCATGATAATTTGGAGTCCCTAAAACAATCTATACGATTGGCAGTGAAGAATTTTCCCATGGAAAGAGTGCGTGCTTCTATTGATAACTGGCCTCATCGTTTAAAGGACTGTATTGCAGCCAATGGAGACCACTTCGAATAAGCTTTTATATTTTTAATTGTTTTATATTTATGTATTAAACTGACACACTGTAAAAGTAATAAATGTTATTTGCAGTTAACAATTTTCTTTTTTCTTTATTACAATATTTATGGCAAGACTAGGTAATTATTGATAAATAAGAATTAAAAATCTTGAAAGACATTTCGTAAACATTACACATACCTATACGTAAGGATGGAAGAGGGGCTGAGAACTGGTCTCACTTTTACTGACAATGGGTAGGGGCTTAAAAATACTACACTTCTGCTTATAAACTGATAAAACATCCCGCTACTGCATTTGGTGATTAACAGAGAGGGATCAAGATGAGTCGACTAGCGAGAGATGATGTACCTATTCTCTCGCTAGTCGACACAATTATGGCGGCCTGTCTGGAACCAGTTATACACAGGCTGATCCCGGAACGCGATACACTTACGTTGACCATAAAGCTGGTTTTACACCTTCTATATTGTGATCGTTATTTGGGCGGATACAAATCCTTCCAACAGGAAAATGGGTTTATCCGTTCCATCTCAGAAAATGACTCGTCAGAACATAATCTAAAATGACAATTAAAAACTCTATAAGGTTTTGTAATTAAATGATAATTAATGACGTAGATGATTATGATGCATTTAATATATCAATAGATTTTAAAGAATAGATAAAACAGATTATTTTTAACACTCATTATTACTGTAACATTGTAACTTGTTAATTAACTTGATAAATAATATTTTTAAAATGCGCCATGTTTTCCTTTGCCTATTTTCCTCGAACTCTCGTCTTACTCCAAAAATAAGACGCAACACATTTTTCGTATACTATGAAACAAAATAGCTTTGGCTTTATTTATGATGGTCCGCATTCCTGTTACCAACTTTCTCTAAGTAATCTAATCGTGGGCAAAATAATTAGTAGGTAACAATAAAAAATCCTGTCTGAAACCAAATCTTCCAGTTTCAGTACTGTCACTGGATCATGATGCCATTTGAAATAATCCTACGTTTGGGATAGTGAACCTTTATTAGCGCAAATGATATTATTTACTCGAATATTTGATGTTGAAACAAAACTATTTAAGGGCAGTTCGCCTCGTGACCTTAAAGCCTCCTTCAAAATGTCGTGTCGGAGTGAAATTAAATATAAAAATACGTAGTTTTATTTAAGTGCAATTATTTATTTAAAACATAATAACGTGCCATCCATACCCGGCCTTTATTTGGGTGTCAATATCTGGCAAACTCCTTTTAGGTCCCAACCTTTTGTTAGCATAGGTTGTCAATTATTATTGTATCATGTATAACCGAATTTTTCGTCGCATGCTAATGGTTTTCCATCCGTGTCCTATTCTATAAATACCTGTTTGCAAAACTTCGATAATATTTTAAGTAATCAAATAATGTAATCTGCATTGTGATAAATGTTACATATACCTATTCAAGTACCTACGTCAATAACAAAGATATTGATAGGTGATACAATATTGTCCGTATTTTATTTCATCTACTAATACACTAATATTATAGCTCTAACTAAAATAATGTTTGAAGTTTTGTGAAGGTATTTTTGTGTTAACACCTAAAATGCTGAATGGATTAGGATGAAAAACAAATAAACACCAAACAAAAATACCAAGTCCTTCTTTCATAGATAAGTACAACGTCGGTACTGGATTTCCACGATGGTAGAGCAACAAACTAATAATAGTAGTTTATAAATAAAATTTATCAAATATTGAAATAGGAGGAGAATGTAATTATTTATTTTTTCAAATCTTTCCTCCCCTTCCCCAAAACTTTGGGATGAACTCCCTACATCGATGTTCCCCGAGTGTCTTTAATCAATTTACTTGTCCTACAATCAAGGCTCAAATAGATTGCTTACCTCCCGGTAAGCAACGGCTTTGCTTTACCTTTTAGCATTGTTACAGTCCATGGACGGCTGATACTGCTTACCATCAGGCGGACCACTTGCTCGTTTGCCTACTAAAACAATAAAAATAAAAAAAACTTTGTAATATAGAAAAGAGTTTGTTTTTTGGCGGCAAACTAAGTGGATCTATTGTTTCGCGAGAAAATTTTCAACGGGCAAAGCCGCGAACGACACCTAGTGTATAATAACATGCACTTCAGTGTTCCGAGATCAAGCCGTATGTACGATTATATTTCTTTAACGATAAGATAGGTATGTCACTTTCCTGATAGTAAGCGACATGACTACTCATAAACGGTAGCAACACCATACAGAAGTTTGAATTAAAAGTGTTATGTGACTGCGCCCGTCAAGAGACATAAGGTGTTAAATCTCATTATGTCCAGCAATTACGCTGACTATAATCTCTTTCAAGGCGGAGCACAAAACAAATGCTTGGTACATTCCCAGAAGGCCCCTTGCAACAAGAGATCTACCACTAGTCTATTTAATCTTATTTTATCACTAGCTTCCGCCCGCAGCTTCGCCCGCGTGGATTTAGGACTTCATAAATGGAGGAGGTGCTCAATTTGTCGGGATGTTTTTTTAATGTATACAGGTGGTCCGATTGTCCGGTCAGGTTCTGATGATGGGATCCTGGTGAAATCGAAGGAACTTTTAACCATTAAGGTTGCACACGCGACGGAAGCTTAAAAAATGGAGTAACGTCTCCCGTTTTCCCAACATTTCCCTTCACTGCTCTGCTCCTATTAATTGTAGCGTGATGAAAAGTATACTATAACCAGCTCAGGAGTATGAAAAATAATTGTAGCAAGTTTCGTTAAAATCCGTCGAGTAGTTTTTGTTTCTATAATGGTTATACAGACAGACAGACAAAAAAATTACGAATTGCATTTTTGGCATCAGTATCGATCCCTAATCACCCCCTGATAGTTATTTTGGAAATATATTTCATGTACAAAATTGACCTCTCAACAGATTTATTATAAGTATAAATATCTATAGCAGATAAATATAAATCTTTAATGAACATGTTAGAGTAACGAATAACGTGATAAATATAAACTATAGTATAATATTTACTATTAATCAATTTATTTGCACCATAATATTGCCGTGATACTTCTAAACACACATTACACACGTCATCTATTTGTTTTCTGTGCGGTAGTTAAACTCAGAGGAGGCGCTCGAGGCACGACTGCAAACAAACAAATTGATCCGTGCAAATAAAAGCTGGAAACGTCCTTAATAGGTTATCAGTAATGCAATGCAGGATCTTTATTTGAGGATTAATATTTTTATTTGAATGATATATTGATGGTTATTTATATTATTTTCTTCCGAAGTTTCGAAGACTTTACAACCTTCATAGTCACGGAGCGGACTAACCGCAATAAAATCCATAAATACTTTTATTTCAATGTTTAACAATCGCGTGAACATAAGAAATCATTAAGTATAATAAATTGATATTTAATTTTTTAGATCTCAACGGATGCTTTTCCGGCTTTTGTTGATACTCATCTCACTAGATCTAGGCGTAGCGATAATGGAGTCAGGTGGCAACTATTTGCCGAGAAACATTACGCTACAATTAAACTCAAGTTGCTGTAATTATTAAAACAACTGTCTACGTTTGCGCGGCGCCTAATAATACGAAAGACAAGTTTTATTATTATCTTATTATGACATGTGACTACAACGGATCTGATGCTAAGGACTATAGTATAGTTTTAAAAAAGTCGAACAATGAAAGGGTCTGCGTCTCCCAAACAAAACAATGCCGGCCTGCAGGCTGTTGTGATATGGATCAAAGACAAACAAAAAACAGCAAGGAACAAAATGTTATATAATAACCAGGAACAAAATGTCTAATTCAGTATTTCCTAAAGTATACCTCATAATATATTCGATAACGAAGGGCACTGAAAACAGTTCATCGAATGACTTTTCCAACTGAATTGATGAACGTGAAAAGTAACTAAAATTCTCATTGAAGCGTCATTCGTTATATTATGTTATTGTTTCTTAAGTATTCAAAATGACTTTATGACAGCTGAAATATGAGTCCAGAATTTGGAAGTTTTTGATAAAGTAGGTCGCGATCTAGTGAACTTTGAGAACCACTTCTCTAGTCGTAAATAATTATAAATCCACACAATAAAATTTCCGTTAGGATATAATAATTTATGCAAATATTAACAAGTCTATATAGTAGTGGCACATAACGATTAGCATCGTATGTATGTATGTGTATGTACGTGTTATTTGCGTTATTTTCCAAATACCTCAACCGTTAAAATACGAGTCACTACCAAGAAAGGTGGCCTTGTAAATATAATGAATTAAGTCCGAACCACCTCTTTAATTTTAACTTCAGTCTGCCAAAAACTGCACAAAATGGCATCGTTTAAAAAATATCAAATAAAAAAAAACGAATGCGCTACTCTAGCGATGATTTTTTATGAAGGTGATTGTAGCCTGTGATTTTGGTTTATAACCGAGGAATGTGGGTTTAACAAGAATTTATACAATGATGCAAAATTATACGTCTCAAAATTGATAGTCGCGGTTTGCCGACAAAGTAGGAATATTTGACAAATTGTCTGTTTTGTTTCACGTTATATTAAACGAACGAAAAAAAAATATTTTTGTATACTGAATATTATATATTCAGTATACAAAAATACAAAAATCTATCTGCAGCCATAAAATCTAGTTTCATCATTCCTAATACAATAATGCTATTGGATAATAAATACGTGTCTATTTGGCGCCTGGCTTAGCGCCATACTTATAAGGTTTATCGACTGTATTATGATTGATCAGTAGTTAATTATAATGAACGATAAAATTCAAATCAACCTATTCATTCTTAACTATCCTATTCATGCTTAACTTCCCAAACATACATATCACACGTTCCAATAGATGACATACGACGCATTGTAACTACATTAATCAATATATTTGTATTCTTCACGTCTTTATCCTTGATACATACATGTATTAAAGGTAACTTATTCAATGTATTAATTATAAATTAAATATAGGTAAATGAGTCGAACGCGATGATTGTAGGGACTTGAGGTTTAGACTTAGCATTTTTATCACGGGGATATCTATTAATCAGATTTTAGTGGTCTAAACTGATTAAAACTGGCCATATTACTCTTTCTCCTTAATATAAAAGGTCGCGGGGCGCGCATATGCATGCAACCACAACCCTTGCAGGGGACAGCAATAGGGCAGAGCCTCTCGCAATCCAAGTGATAAGACCTAACTACTATGGTGTTGGTAAATGACGTGGATGAGCAATATGATGTTTGTTTACCCGTATTGTTTACATTGTCAAATTCTAGTAGTTCTATACAAGATAATCTAAATAGTATATTATGGGAACACAATTTAAAAATAAAATGTTACATTTATAATCGTTGCTATGGGCCTATCATCAAATGATATCATATTATTTGGTGCATAAATTGTTATCCGTCTTTTAAACACATTTTCATTGTCATTTTTCCTGTGTTTATTTATTTCACAATGATAATTGTGGTTCTTTACAATTTTAAGAATCAACACACAACATGCCCCGAATACTATTCACCACTATGAGGTCCCGCTTTCCGATCCCGGCTTGAGCAATATGATAATGGGATTTTCTGGTCAGTATCAGGTCGGACTCTGGAATTTGAGCCGGATGTGACTATAGGCTCGTGGCCTTTATCACATCATGAGACAAAACACGCATGACGAAAAGTGGGTGCCTTAAAATTAAACTATTTTTAGGATTTTGTCGCGGTTTTTATATTTTAATTTTTGCCCAACGTTTCAAAGACTTTGCAGCCTTCGTAATCACGAGGGAGACTGAGGTGTTGGATTGACTTTGCGGATGACCAAACATAAGAAATCATTATGAGTGCCCTAATTGCACTTTTACCTAACCGGTGAAGGTAGAGGCGTGGCGTGTGTCTCTAAACAAGGAAACAAATAAACTCGTTTAATGGTAACCGTTTCGTCTGACCATACCTACCAACTACATCTACGTACATGTTGTATATACGTGTCTTGGAAATAGAAAGTCATGTATGGCGATCTCGGTCGTCATCGTCAGACATACAAAATATAACACAATCCCGAGTTCTTTGATCAGACATCTTAGATAATAGATGCCTAGAGATAATGCTAAGATTATGCGTAGGACTGATAATATGTCGATAAACTTATCGATAGGATATCGCTGTCTCGCATTTACAAAGTTCTATGTAATTTTTATTCATGTTGTAAAAACGACATTTAAAATTTTTCATGTTGGTAAAAATTAGAGAAGACTATAATTCTTGGTCCCCTCTTTATTTATCTTTCAGGATTATTGTATTTTTTATTGAAAATTACATAATCATTGTTATTTATAATTCAATTTGTGGACAAGATACAACATAGAACCTTGTGAGCCAGTATTATGTCATTCATATACATTTTCTTTTCATTATCTTTTAGCGTTAACGATTGTATAATAGCTGGATTGGATTGGATGCTGAATGGTTTATGCTCTTCGCCACAATTTTAAACTGTAGATACTTTTAATTAATAACCTAATCGATGTAGTACTGAGACCACTGAAATTACAGATATGAGCCTATTACAAAATGGTGAGCTTGTATTTAATTATTGCACTCATGTCGAGCTACAATGTTTCCTCAAACCTTATCTAATTAGTCCTTGCATACCTCTCTCCTAAGTATCGCCACTGCAGTTATATGTGCCTAATAGAACTCTACTATAGAGTTTACTTAATGTTTTCCTTATTTTACATGTTAAGTTGAAGAAATCCTTATTATTGTTGTGCAATTTTACAAGTATACGCATGTTTGAGTTCGTGAATGAGGAAATAATTAAATACATTTGTTTAAAGTAAGTATTACCTTCCATCATGTGTGTGTGTGTTTTATAATTTAAAATTCACCAAGCTTTAATATTAAATAAAAACATATAAATCTGTTTTTAATATCTTAGTATTGCAAAATGGACAGGATATACTGGTATACCATTGATAATATTATAAAAGAATATTATTTACATAAAAATATAACGATTATCGTTCGAATATTAACAATTTAAAAAAACAAGGATGTAAATTTTTAAACTTGTATTCAATACTTTCAATAATTGCTATAGATAGTGAGTTTATGATTCTAACAAGTTTTAATATAGATAACAATATCTTTATTATATTACATCATAAAACGAAGTCATGCTTTACGAATTTATAATCAACTTTAAACATAAATACTTATAACTTTTTTATTAAATATACAATTAACTTACACTAATTATGACATAATTATGACCTATATTAGAATAATTACGGACCATTCGTTAAATAATAATATGTACCTTATGCTTATTTAATTAATTCCTCTGGAACTGGTGTGTATTTCAAGCCGGTGTCGTTCAATAAGGTGACCACCCACGCGTCTTTCGGCAACTTTCCCGATTTGAGTATCTTCACGGCGGCGGCGACGTTGGCCCCGCTGGTGTAGCCAACGTATAGACCCTCCTTAGAGCCTATTAACTTCATGTACTCCACGGCCTCTTCATCAGTGACGCTGATGGGTTCATCCAGATATTCAAACTTGAACAGGTTCGGGACGCAGCCGTATCCTGAGCCTTGCAGTAAATGAAGTGGCTTTGTGATTGCATCTCCTTTAATGGGTTCAGAACCGGCTGGCTCTACAACGAAAGTTTTAATTTCAGGATTTTTCTCCTTCAAATATCTCGCTGTACCGGTAAATGTTCCTGCCGTTCCAACAGTCGCAACAAACGCGTCCACTCGCTGTCCAGTCTGCCTCCAAATCTCAGGCCCGGTGGTTTCATAATGCGAATTGGCATTAGCATCATTATTGAATTGATTAACATAGTACGCGCCGGTTTCTTCGATAATTTTCAAGCCAACTTCCTCGACGGCCTTGACGTCAGCAAGTGTTACGTTACCGTACGTTCCCTCGACTTGAGGAACGGTAACGCATTTTGCTCCGAGAGCCTCCATATGTATAGCTCGTTGGGTACTGTTACCTTTAGACATGGTAAGCGTGAGGGGATGTCCGAGCACCGCGCAGACGACAGCGAGCCCGCATCCCTGGTTCCCTGACGTCACCTCCACCACTGGTGCTCCAGGCTTCAGTTCGCCAGAATCAAGCGCCTTTTTGATCATACACAACGACGATCGACACTTAATAGAAGCGCCGGGGTTCATGAATTCGCATTTTGCAAGAATTCTGCCGGGCCCGGTGTAAAGTCGATCCAGAGCTACGATGGGCGTGTTGCCGATGAGGTCCAATGCAGAGGACTTGATCTCGTTGTCAACTCCGTCGATGGGCGCCATTTTTCACTGTTAAATGTAAATTAACTGGTTACTTGTCTATACTGTAGGGAGTACCGGACTGTAGTGTGTCATTAATGGTGCGGTCTTATAAATATAAATAAAAGTGTTAGACTGTGCGCACAAGTCGCGCGGTGACTTGGTCGCGTGTGCCGTGTGAGTATATATTGCACACGAATAATGTTCGTCGTAAATTAACTGTTTGTGATGCAAATCTTGTATAGCTTGATTGTCACAGGTCAGCAAGAAGGTCAAGATAAAGTAATATTATAATAACTTATTGTTAATGAATCGGTCAACTGACTCACCCTGTCACTACGCGCTGAATTTAGGATTCTGTAACAAATAATTTAGTCAACCGACCACTTAAATTTAGCCTTATGAAACAAACCCTTAACTGATACTGACAACAAATTTCTGATATTTTTTTAATATCATACTTGTTAACATAATATCTTTCTTATCTATCTTCAATAAAACTGTCGCCTACAAAACCCTACTATAATTTTATATTTGTAAACGACTTATAAATATACGCATATATGCCTAAAGTAGTAAGCAAAGAAGCAATGAGTGCTCTCAGTTTTCTAGAAATTTTACAAAACTAACATAACCTTTGAAATTTTCACTAATTGAAAACAAATTAAAAGTAACAAATAATTTTGGAATAGATATAGTTACATAATATTTTATTAATGTGTTACGACATGTATAACGTCATGGATTTTATCTCGATCGTTATGAATGAAGACTAGTGAACTCGTTCTTCGCATATCTACACGACGACATTACATTTATCAATAGCGCAAGTACCTTTGTATCCATTGTAAATGATGGCAAAATGTCAGGCTGATTGGGTAGTTTCTTATATTTGATTTAGTTTATTATTTTATATGCAACAGAAAATAATTTGAAAAAGAAATTCTTCTATGAAATCAATATCAAAATTGGTTGAAAAATAAAGCTGTTATTCATATTTGAAATATTGTTCTGAGCAAAAGTGGAAGTATGCTGGGGATATTGCGCTGTCCTTTTCTCACTCCCGCAGCGTTATGGCCGATGGCACTGGGCGACGTCACATTTCACTATTACTGTAATTTGACAGCTTCCCTATCTATCATATTTCAAAGTTTTAAAACTTATATATTATTGCGTGGATTTTGAAAACTCTTTTTTCAATAGATATTGGATGAAATATATTTTTGTTAAAGGTATTTAAAAAAAGTCAACTATCCTATTATATTTATGTTTAATCGCAGAAAAAAAAATCATAGTATCCCCATTTTTTAAATAATAAAAACAAGCATTACAAATTGTTTAGACTACATAATATATGTTAACGTCCTATTGAAATTTAACGTCACCTTGAATACGAGCAAGAACTTAATTTATTGTTAAGACAAATACATTGTTTATAACTGCAATTGCCTTTATACGACGGCCATCGCACTTTAATTTCATGTTCGACACAACTTCAATAATAAATACATATAAGTCAATAACACCATTATCCTGTATTGCGATAAGCTGAATATTCATGTCAACAAATTGCATTATACTTGCCAACTGGCAAAATACACAAAAAGTGCAAATAATAACCCCTCTGCTGCCAAATTATTATAACAAGTGGCAATTCTGAGGCACTAAACATCATGTTTACGTATTATTCAAGCGATAAACACACTTCTGTCACGGTGTTAGGTTTCATATTCGCAAACAATATCTCCTGACGACAGGTCAATCAAATATAGACCGTAACGTTTTGTGTTACAATCATTTTATTATATAGGGTAAGTCGGGACCACCAGATGTCAATGTGAATCCGGCCCATTGTTAACGTGTATGGTCACAATGCGCTCGATTATTTTATTTAGCGAAGGCGAGTGGATCGAAAGAGTCCAAATGTCCGCAATTTTGTAATTTAATGTTCGTTTAGAAGTATTGCTGACAGCTGTTAGTTTGTTTTATAAAGAAGACCTTAAATATACGACATATATTTTAAGAATTAACAAAGAACGCCATTACGTCTTTTATCCCTGAAAGGATAGGCAGAGACGCAACTGGTGCATCCACTTTCCGTGTGTACTCCTTTAATAGAAAAAAAAACTACGTAATTATTTCATATTTAATTTATTGATTTGACTATTCCGTTCGTGATACTAGTGTATCATGTATGTTATCTACATCCCTTGATTCTGATTTTAGTCATCAAATTGACAATTATTATTTATCGTAGCACTGACTCCCGTTTACTACAAGTACAGCAGATTTGTTTTAATCATTACTTAATAAATGCAATTACAAATTATTATGCATTAATTTAATAATGGTATTGAAATTAAACTAATTTTCGGATTCTATCGCGGTGCTGGTATTTTATTTTCTCCCGACGTTTCGAAGACTTTGCAGCCTTCATGGTCACGGGGGGGACTGAGGTGTTGTTCATCCGTAAAGTCAAAGTTACAATATCTACCTACATTTTCAGCGACTGCAGACTTCGTCGAGCGTCGAACACTCTGAGGGAGGCGCCAATCATTATCTGCGACTAGACAAGCCACAAATCCTCGCCAAAGAACACCGATTCCTGCCTAGGATGATTTGCGAGGCTATTGAAATTAAAAAACATCCTAATTTCAATAGGGAAGATGGTTGGAAGCTTGCACAAGCCTGGGATCCAGTTCTACATTTAATTAAATCGGAACCCAAAAGACCGGCTGCCAGACTTCAAGACACTGTGAGCTCATTCTGCGTAGATCGGACCACCAACAGCTAAAATTTTAAAAAATTTAAAAAGTTGTATAATTGTAAAATGTAGGTAGATATTGTAATTTTGACTTTTAGGTTGAAAAACAACTCAGTCCCCCCCGTGACCATGAAGGCTGCAAAGTGTTCGAAACGTCGGGAGAAAATAAAATACCAGCACCGCGATAGAATCCGAAAATTAGTTTAATTTCAATGTCTAACATTCGCGTAAACATAAGAAATCATTAATAATGGTAGGTACGTAAATTATGTATAATATTAAAAATGGGGTTAATTGTAGAAAAGATTATAATATAATGTTAATTGATAATAAAAAGGTGAAGAATTACCGATTAAAGTATATGCAAACTATAATTAAGTACGTACGGTTGATAATAGGTATTTGTAATTCCAAAAGATTGTCACTGAAAGCAATTTTCATTTCTCACTCTTACGATTTTATATTGTCATTCCTGTGACAATTTAATTAATTTAGCGATTAGAGCTGATGAAAATTATAATTTTAAATTCCACGCACCGCACTTGTTACAAAATAAAAAAGTACGTACAATTCTTAAACTCCTTTTTTCCAAATGGTTATTGCGTTATTAATCTGTAATATCTGTTTCCCACGGTTCGTGCAGTTGGTCGGGTCACGCATTCAATACCTGTGCCACATTCCAGCCACGTTTTATATGGACCGATCACTTTCGATAATTCATTATACGTAAACATCGCTGAGGGTAATGGAAACTATGAAATTTATCCGGAAAATATGCAATACGTTGGATGGTTTCTAATGTTTAATTATGCTCTGAATGCTTAAGTGCTCAGTTATTGATTTTGATCTCAGTACATCGAATTATCTTACAGGTTTCTAAGGGAATTCGTTAAGGTAGATTTTATAGTTTTATATCTTGCCTTAAAGCTATTCTAGCTTGAAGCACTTCTTGCGGATGGTAGGATATATTTTATATCCGCCCAGATAGCGTCCACTGTACGCAACGGGTTAAAACCCGCCATAATGGCCCACGTAAGTGTGTCGCGTTCCGGTATCAGCTTGTGTACATCCGGTTCCAGCAGGCCGGCATAATAGTGTCGACTGCTGGGTAATCATCACTCGTCAGTCGACATTCTATTGGACCCTAATCAGAACAGATGCATAGATACATTGTATAGTGTTTCGTAGTTCCGTACAGTATTAATAAAACTACTCAAAGGATTTTTTTATTTGTTTAATTTTACTCCCGTCGTTTTGAAGACTTCACAACCCTTATGGTGGAGGGGCGGACAGTTCCTAGTATACATAATATCATAATATAATAGACTAATCCCCTTATTCATAAACGTTTTTTATCTAAGGACGGAGTAAAGCTGTGATAACAAGCGTGTTTCTCAGTGCCCAACGGCACTGAGAAATAGACATAGGGCCGTTGTGATTGGTTATTATTGTTGTGTTCAATATTAGCCAATCACAACGGCCCTACGTCTACGCACTGTGAAGACTGCCATGCCGTCAGCACTGAGAAACAGACTTGTTATCACAGCCTTACTCGGTCGATAGATAAAAAACGTTTATGAATATGGGGGATAGTAGTTATTGTTTATAAGCAATAGCAAGTACATATATGACTGCCTAAGTAGCGTAATCTACTGCGTGCGCGGTACGACACCGATCTTTGGTCCTAAGTTCGAATCCCGACCTGGCAAAATGATATTGGGTTTTTCTGCTTAGTATCAGCCCGGAGTCTGGAATTTGTATCCGATACAAGCTCGACCCCTATCATATGACGGGACGGAACATACAAGTGAGCGCCCTCTTGCACCTCTGCCTACCCCTTCTAGGATAAAGGCGATGTGTTTATTTTTAGTTTTAGGGCAGTTGTGGATCGTAGTACATACCATCAAGCGATCGACTATCTCGTCTCGGCACTCGCTATAAAAATAATGGTATTTAAATGTAATATAATTTACATTTGATGATGCAATCGTGTTACAACTCGCATGAATGAGTTAGGGAAAGGGAATTTTAAATATGGCTAATGACATGGTACACACTGCATAATTAAAGTTCATACATGTTGTCTCTCTTGCCACACTGTCCAAGTCTTTTTATGTTTCTATGCCGGATTTCATGTTATATTATAGATATTTTGTTACGTTAAACTTTAAACATGTAGATATATGCTGAGCCTTTAAATAATTGTTAGACTTACAATTTAATTGTATTACTTCTAATATTTAAATGTAAGTAGGTATTTGTGTTTTATTTATTTTTTTAACACTTTAGTATACAGAGAAGTATATACGCGGATTTAATGCCAAAGGCATTTTCTACCAGTCGACCTTAGGGTGTTGCAGAGACAAACAAAGTTAACACCTATAAATTTTATATGCCATTATTGGTGGACAAACAAACTAATAAAATACAACTGAGTATGGATGAATTTGGTTTTTTAATAAAAATAAATAGAACTCATAACTAAAATAATACCTAATTGGACGATAAACTTATTTGATATTTCTTACAATACAGGTAATTAAATCGAGAGGATATTTTGCCAACGCTCGCAAAGGAAATAATAAAATATCTTTATGATTTTTGATATACCTCCATAATACGTTGTGTATGTAATATTAAAAGTCCTTAAAAAAATACAAACTACAGCAACCTTAAGTACCACTACGGAGGATTTAAAATTATACCGCCTTTTAAGAACATTTAGAGCCTACGTGTAAATTGAAATCGCAACGTATCAAATCAGTTTCATTTCCACACCATGATCTTGTTGTACCAATCTTAAAAGATTTTGTAATAAGTATAATTTATTGTCATACGCACAACAATAACAAATATGTCGATGTGAGAGTGAATGACAGGGAATGAGTGAAAATAAAAAAAAACATAGGACAGTCGGCGCGCTCTGTGGGAATCAAATCACGAATCACGCGCCGCGCCCGCCTTGAAAGGTCTTCGGCATCAGACACTATACAGCGTGATGTAAATTGGTTCATTTAGTAATCAGTTAAAGAACTGCTTTAAAACCTGCCTTCAGATATAACGAGGACAAATATAATTAAGCTACAAAGCATTGAACAAATTATAGCTGTCCATTACCGATCAATTAAATTATATGAGAAAGCATAATTACAGTCTTAAGAATACTGGAACTAATAATGGACGTCATTCAAACAGGAAAACAAAACAAGATTCTGATTGAGGAAGTCAATAACAAGACTAATCTAATATATTAGCATGCCTTTACTAACATTTCCATACTAGAGAGCCTATTAAAAGTGTTATCGATCGCTAAATTTCTATCTATCATAAAATGACGTCGGTACCACCTTTTCCCCATAACATTACAGCACATATTGCATTCCACAACGTCTCTTACAACATAAAACATTAGGTATACATAGAAATTGATCTTCAGAAGTTAATAAATTGTACTAATAGTTCTAATGCTTAATGGATAAACAGGAAACACGGTGCCAATCAGTGCTCTAAATTTAGTAACAGCCTGTATAAATCCGTGGGCAGGTTCGGATGCACCTGAGTATTTCACACGGCGACTCACTGGCGCCGACGACGGCCAGTCTAGTCTCAGAACCGGGCCATAGCCGAGCGGCGAAGTAGACACGTAAGGCGAGTAATTAGTTACTTGCCGTAAACGCAGTTTAGTAGTGAACAGCTAAAATAAAATTTAAACTTGTTTATAGGTTAAAATACTTAGTGCCTAAATGGGTTTCTGTTGATAAACGATCTCCATAATATATAAACGTCTGCAACGGTTAAATTGTCGTGAGTGGGTAACAGACCTTTGCGTAAAGGGTAATGCAATTTGTTGCGGGTTACCTAAATATACTCGACTTAACTGCGGACATGATATTTTGTTCAATTGAGAAGGATCGACTCTGCCACGAAATATTATGTTGAATTCTCTTAAACGCTTTCAACCTAGAAAAATGCTTTTAATCCACACCTATCACCCAAAAATTAAGTTTGTCGATGTAGATGATAGACATATCTATTCGTTAGTAATGCTCGCCGCCCACACAAACTCAATGTCGTAGCTCCTAATGGTATTAGCGCATTCCAAGCCGGGCTGACGAACAGAACGGACGAACAAAAGTCTTCGAGCTTATAAATTATAATAATATCAGCCCTATATTATATACTGTCCCACTGCTGGACACGGGCGTCATCTACTATTGAGAGAGTATAGGCCTCAGTCCACCACGCAGGCCTAGTGCGGATTGGTAGACTTCACACACTCTTGTAATTCTTATAGAGAGGTATAGGTATAGGCAGGTTTCCTCCCGATATTTTCCTTCACTGTTAAAGCAAGCGATAATTTGCAAAGAATACACACATGATTTTAGAAAAGTCGGAGGTGTGTGCCCTTGCGTTTTGAACTTGCAGACAATGGACATCCGTCTCAGCAGTCCGTTCCACAACCAACTAGGCCATCGCCGCTACCTAACTTATAAATTAATAGGAGGATACAAGAGGATAAGTTATCCAATCAAATTCCCTCCTTGGTCTATACTTTGGTTCCCATCCAATTGTGCGGAATTCAATACCACTTGGCTAGTATCTATAATTACATATTAATTAATTAAATTAAATTACATTTTAACGATTTAATAAAATAAATAGTTTACCCAAAAGCTTAATTAAACAATCTCACCAGAACCACAAAAGAGTAGTTGTTTGTTATTTAACTGTGGCAATTAACCGCTGCACTCAGTTTGAAATAAAACTAAAAAAATAACGAATTATTTTCGTGATAAAGTTGTTTAATTTTTATACTCGACGTTTCGAAGACCTTGCAAATTTTATAAGGCGTACTCTGTGTCTGCCCTATGACCGCAAAGATATCTCGAAAAAACGTTATGTACTTACTGGGTATTTTCATTTAAATGTCGAACACTTGCATACACATAAAAAAATTATACTCAGTTCTTTCATGGAACAAACGTTTGCAAGAAATTGAACCAACCACATAACCTCAAGACATAAAATTTTATATTATCATTTGTTATTTTTTTTTGATAAATGTATAATAATCCTTAAGTTTTTAATCGGCCTGCATCTTCGCTTTATCTTTGTAAAAGACCCTAAAAAATAGCCAAAAATTTGCCGCCCTAGACTCCAATCTAGTCAGCCTATTTGTAAAACCACTACTGAGCCACTATGTGCACTTTTTTAAAGAAAATAAGTCTATGGTTAGTCCGGGACAATATATCTATGCGTTTACTGTTAACAAATATCCAAATATCCTTTTATTATATAACATAGTAGGATACTCAACGATCAGTATAGCAAATCACAGATTATTCCCCAATTACTATCCACAAACAACTTATTCGACGTGCTAACGTGCGTGTAAATGTCGGAACGTAATAGTATTAAATGGCCGAGTAAATAAAATACCAGTTAATTTTATAGATCACGATGTTATTTTACCTATTAATATCTAAGGAAGCTATGACATCTTGTCATACGGACATTTCAGATAAGACAACGACTTATTACTAATTGGTAATAATTTCATCTATTAATATATATGTATGTATATTAAATACTGTATAAGTTTATACTTACATAAAAAAAATATTTATATAGAATCTATATTATAGATATAACATGTACGCACTAGACTGCCTTTTTTCATTTTCTTATATATACAATGGTTGTCTGTAAAATGTTGCCTCGAGCGATAAGACTGGCAATTGTCCCCCCTCTTAATCTAGATAGCGTCTACCAAAATATAAGTTGCTGGTTCACTATTACAAGGTACATTTTTATTTATGTTAATAAGATAAATAAAATCGATACGATAAAATTAAAAAAGACATTTCATGGGATTATATTATTATCAATTAAAACTACGGTTTTCTGACTCAATATTGCAAGGCAAATTATTTAAATATCACGAGATTTTATGTATTTTTCTGGAAAAAATTCCGGCCCGAATAATAAATATAATTAATATTTATAATCGAATGAAATGTCTCTTTTAATTTTATCAAAATGAAATTTTTTATCTTATTAACATAAATAAAAAATTACCTTGTAATAATGAGACAGCGACTTACATTTTGGTAGACTCCGTCTAGATAACACCTCGACATCTGTGTGCTAGAATTGTGATATGCCTATTGGTTATTGTAGCTATCATGGTTACTTGGTAATAAAAAAGACTGAACTTTTCAGGTTGTTGAGCGCAAGTAGTGCCATGTATTAACAAAATTCAGTTTTCGAGGTGGTTATAACATTGTTCATGAGTTTACGTTTAGCATGAGACGAGCGACCAATCTGGTCATTCATTCATACGCAAAAAAATATGACTCTTTATATATTTTTCCTTGAATAAAATCATGAAAATTATAAGTTACCACTGATCAAAGCTGGTTACTTGCAGGATTATTTCACTTTTGAACGATTCAATAAAATATTATTGTATTTAGAAGCACCGTAAATACTGACTGCTTCGGTAGGCTAGTGTTATTTGGGTTTTTTACTTACTATCAGGCCAAAGTCTGGAATTTGTGCCCGATATGACGATAGGCTCACCTCCCATCCCATTACGAAGAACAAATGTAAAACCATAGATAATTTCATTTTTTTTTTAATACAATCAATACAAATTTCTATCAAGATTTAATAATTTAAATATTACACATTTGAATAATAATCGGACACTTTAAATTTCTTATAACTTTTGTATTTACGGCTGCCTTTATGAAGCTTCATCTTCTTTTTTGTAGAGTTCTTCATAAATCTTCATTCTTTGTGGGCTTAATTTTTTCCTGATTGACAAAGTTTTGTCTATGACCAAATAGCTTTCTCCATCTTCAGACATAGGTTGCCATTTGATTGGAGTAGAATTGTCCGATTCTGGAGTAGGGTTTCTGTAATAAAAAAATAATTACGTTATATTAAAAGCGATAAAAAAGACCCATAATAAAATGATGGATAAATCGTAATTTATTTTCAAAATCATACAGCTTATGTTAAAAACATCGTCGTCACGTCTTGAATAGTGATTTACTGCCACTGCAAGATTACATTATAGAGACGGAAATTACCCAAATATACTTGTCGCAATTATAGATCACATTATAAAAAAAAAACTATTAAAGTATGAAATAATTATTAAGTGTAGTCTTTTTCGTATTCACATCAGATTAGAAAGTAATCATAGTTGGGATCATAATCTTAAATTACATTGAAAACTAAATTTGCAATCTACTTACCCAAATTTAGCAAAGTTAGTCCACATTGACAGCATACAGTTTTGTACGAAAACATCGGTGTCATTTAACTCTTTTGTCAATTTACTGCTTTTCAGCAGATAACCACCATCGTCGCCATGGGTGGCTCCAGCACGATTAATACCATAAGCAGTCTTTAGATAATTCAGATTACCATCGTAGCAGAACTCGTAGAAATATGTTGGTGAATTATATTTCGCCATACAACTAGCAGCAACATACACACCACCACAAAATCTACATCTGAGAAGAAATCTATCGCGAAAGTATCTTTTTCTCCGCTATAATTTTCTATTTCTAGATAAATATTCTTTAACCTTGCTTCCATGTCCTTTTGCTCTTTGCACTAATGTCAAAAGGAAAATAATCCAAAAAATTATGTTCTTTAGTCAATTTTTCGAGAATTTTCGGGGCGTTTGATACTTGTAAGAGACCTTCGCGTTCGCAAAATCCAACCATCACCGGAACCTTGGTAAATTCGCCTTCGGAAATAATTTTATAAGTAGACTTGCTTATAAACGGTTCCCAGTCGCCTTCCTCTTCCACACACGGAACGAAAGTGAAATTGATACCTCCTTTAAATGTATCAGTTTGTATTACACTCATTGATAACTTAATTAATTCCTCAACAGGTAATTTCTTTAGGTAATCTAGTAATTGATCGTCATTTGTTATGTCTTTCCCGGCTACCTTCGCTATTCTATACGCGTTTGCTTTTATTTTATTCCTATCTTTTGTGCCCATTGATTCAATGAGGAACCTGATTGTATAATCGATTTATGAAACAGTCCTCGTGCTGTGGGAGATAACAGTAGGTACTCGACGGACGCACCTCCGGCGCTTATTCCAATAGACATTATTCGGATCTCCGCCAAACTTAGCAATGTTTTTTTGTACCCATTTAAGGGCTTGAACTTGATCTTTCAAGCCCATATTTCCTGCGGCTTCTTTACGATTGAGAGTGACGAAACCAAGCACACCGAGTCGGTAATTTATACTGACGACCACGACGTCTCTTTGCACTAGGAAATCTGGTCCTTCAGTTGTCGCATCAGTACCATGCCCGATGAGGAACCCCCCACCGTGTACATAAACCATAACTGGAAGCAGTGGTTTATTATTTTCAGGTAGCTTTGGAGTATACGTTCAAAAACAAACAATCTTCGTTTCCAATCACAGTACCAGTTTCTATGTCAAATTGAGGGCAAATATTGCATTCGTTTGTCACGTCTTTTATTCCTTCCCATGGCTTAACTGGCTGGGGTGCCTGCAATATAGATATTTTTCATTAATATGAATCTGTGTTTTACTTCATTCGCACGTCCGTCATTTTCGTAGCCTGATTTAAATTTTCCACAAGCAGGGCATCTAAAAAATTCAAATGGGAGATCGATATGTTTGATAATAATATATTTCACACTATCTATTTAAATGTTTGCAAAAGTAAGGAAATAGGTGCTCTACTTCACCCATTAGTAAGGGCCATCAGTGCATAAATAATATGGTAGCGCCTACAAATTTTACGAAGATAATACTAGCAAAATTATGCAGTTCATTTATTTTATATCAAAAAAGTTCTTAGATTTAGTATTATTATGCCAACAGTCAAATAGCTTTAGACTTCCAGAACCCTACAAGTTGTAAATGTTTTTTGAACAATATCTAATTATTAGAAATTGGAGGTGCGATAATACAATTACTTGTAATTTAAATATAATCAACCCTTTTTTAACTACAAAATATATGACGGTGATGTCCATTCACGCTGTCATTAGACGCCGTTTATAGACTGTGACCCTGAGTCCCTGGATTTGAAGCACTGCTCGGTCAATATTTGTGTAGGTTTTTTATCGCAATCTGCTAAAAGATACTGACTTCAAACAGGCCAGCTTTAGGTCGCAAACGTTTTTTCGCAATTTTTTTAAAGAACACTGTTGCGCTGGCCATCCCTAATGCGCCGAAGAAGACCAACGCGGGTTTTAGTTAGTACGCCAGTGTGGGGTATACGGGAATTAGGGACTCGGACCAATGCTCGCTCGGATTGTTGCTTATACCTACTCCCGAGTGTCGACATTGGGCCGTAAGGCGATGAAACCAACATAACCGTTCCATTCACTCCCCAAGTTACGATAACGATAAAGCTTTTAGTGCCCGCGAAAAAATGTTACTCACGGGCAGTAGAATATAATATTTATGTTCTGTGTGGTTACCCATAGATAATAACAACACTGCAAAATATAATCTTAAATTATGTGCGAAATAATTATATCCTTACCGCAAATCTCAGTTCCCCGAGAGGTGGTTTCGCGTATGGAATTCCCTTGAACGTGTAGTAGACGAAATCATTATCAATTTTTGATATTTGACCTTTTAATTTTCCTTCCTGAACCTCCACAATTAGATCTGACATCTTTTACACTCAGGATTTACACTGCACTAGGACTTTCACTATCACCTAATTGAAACTGAACTACTTTGCCGAACTATATATACACAAGTATATATACAAATGAACCAAAGACAATTATAAATAAATCAGAGAGAATTATAAATAAACCAAAGAGAATTATAATATTATATGTCGTGTATTCTTTGTTAATTATAATTATTCACTCATACATGGCGATCGCGGTCTCGGTTGCTATTGAAATCCTAAAGGCGGTAGTTTTTTTAGTTAGTATTGAGGTAAGCTTGGAAATTAACTTTGCAAAAAACCATGGCAGTGATAAATTCCCTGCAAATATCAACAACAAACCATTAGAATATACAAAAAAATATATCTACCTAGGAAAAAAGATTCGTATTGGTTAAAATAGGATAGAACAAGAAATACAAATAAGAATACCTTACACATAGAATAAATACTGGAGTCTGAAAGAAAAGTTCTAAAGTAAAATGCAATGAAACTTCAAAACAAAAGTCCTGAATTCATATCTACTTCCATTTCTGACATATGGAAGCCAGGCATAGAAATTAAATACAAAAGCTAAAACTAAAATCAGTATTTGCCGAAGATTAATATACATTATTTAGTAATTTGCGGGTGGACATTTTACTATTTTTATTTATGAGCCAATGTAATTGACCAATTGCATATGCGGCTGGTATGTGTACGACGTTTACGTGTGAGAGGAAGGTCAACTTTCGATCAACAAAACTTCTAGACGTGAGTATTGTCTCAACAAGACAAGGGGACTTCTACATGGAACACACAGTGGAGAGCGTGTCTCTATGTAAACAAATGTTAAATTAAAGGGACAAGAAAACCGAGTTTTTATTGCCGTCAGCCCCAATACAGTGCTCGCAGAAAACCTACATCCAGCGATCCCAAATTAGTGACCCCGACGTGTGCTGTGTGTTATCA
>NW_023595242.1:0-16952 GCF_014839805.1 Manduca sexta | reverse complement strand
TATTGTTGTGTTCAATATTAGCCAATCACAACGGCCCTACGTCTACGCACTGTGAAGACTGCCATGCCGTCAGCACTGAGAAACAGACTTGTTATCACAGCCTTACTCGGTCGATAGATAAAAAACGTTTATGAATATGGGGGATAGTAGTTATTGTTTATAAGCAATAGCAAGTACATATATGACTGCCTAAGTAGCGTAATCTACTGCGTGCGCGGTACGACACCGATCTTTGGTCCTAAGTTCGAATCCCGACCTGGCAAAATGATATTGGTTTTTCTGCTTAGTATCAGCCCGGAGTCTGGAATTTGTATCCGATACAAGCTCGACCCCTATCATATGACGGGACGGAACATACAAGTGAGCGCCCTCTTGCACCTCTGCCTACCCCTTCTAGGATAAAGGCGATGTGTTTATTTTTAGTTTTAGGGCAGTTGTGGATCGTAGTACATACCATCAAGCGATCGACTATCTCGTCTCGGCACTCGCTATAAAAATAATGGTATTTAAATGTAATATAATTTACATTTGATGATGCAATCGTGTTACAACTCGCATGAATGAGTTAGGGAAAGGGAATTTTAAATATGGCTAATGACATGGTACACACTGCATAATTAAAGTTCATACATGTTGTCTCTCTTGCCACACTGTCCAAGTCTTTTTATGTTTCTATGCCGGATTTCATGTTATATTATAGATATTTTGTTACGTTAAACTTTAAACATGTAGATATATGCTGAGCCTTTAAATAATTGTTAGACTTACAACATAATTGTATTACTTTTAATATTTAAATATAAGTATTGGTGTTTTATTCATTTATTTAACACTATAGTATACAGAGAAGTATATCCGCGGATTTAATGCCAAAGGCATTTTCTACCAGTCGACCTTAGGGTGTTGCAGAGATAAACAAAGTAAACACCTATAAATTTTATATGCCATAATTGGTGGCCAAACAAAAAAATTAAATACAACTGAGTATGGATGAATTTGGTTTTTTAATAAAAATAAATAGAAGTCACAACTAAAATAATACCTAATTGGACGATAGACTTATTTGATATTTCTTCCAATACAGGTAATTAAATCGAGAGGATATTTTGCCAACGCTCGCAAAGGAATTATTAAAATATCTTTATGATTTTAGATATACCTTCATAATACGTTGTGTAGGTATGTAATATTAAAAGTCCTTAAAAAAATACAAACTACAGCCACCTTAAATACGACTACGGAGTATTTAAAATTGTACCACGTATTAAGAACATTTAGAGCCTACGTGTAAATTGAAATCGCAACGTATCAAATCAGTTTCATTTCCACACCATGATCTTGTTGTACCAATCTTTAAAGATTTTGTAATAAGTATAATTTATTGTCATCCGCACAACAATAACAAATATGTCGATGTGAGAGTGAATGAGAGGGAATGAGTGAAAATAAAAAAAAACATAGGACAGTCGGCGCACTCTGTGGGAATCAAATCACGAATCACGCGCCGCGCCCGCCTTGAATGGACTTCGGCATCAGACACTATACAGCGTGATGTAAATTGGTTCATTTAGTAATCAGTTAAAGAACTGCTTTAAAACCTGCCTTCAGATATAACGAGGACAAATATAATTAAGCTACAAAGCATTGAACAAATTATAGCTGTCCATTACCGATCAATTAAATTATATGAGAAAGCATAATTACAGTCTTAAGAATACTGGAACTAATAATGGACGTCATTCAAACAGGAAAACAAAACAAGATTCTGATTGAGGAAGTCAATAACAAGACTAATCTAATATATTAGCATGCCTTTACTAACATTTCCATACTAGAGAGCCTATTAAAAGTGTTATCGATCGCTAAATTTCTATCTATCATAAAATGCCGTCGGTACCACCTTTCCCCATAACATTACAGCACATATTGCATTCCACAACGTCTCTTACAACATAAAACATTAGATATACATAGAAATTGATCTTCAGAAGTTAATAAATTGTACTAATAGTGCTAATGCTTAATGGATAAACAGGAAACACGGTGCCAATCAGTGCTCTAAATTTAGTAACAGCCTGTATAAATCCGTGGGCAGGTTCGGATGCACCTGAGTATTTCACACGGCGACTCACTGGCGCCGACGACGGCCAGTCTAGTCTCAGAACCGGGCCATAGCCGAGCGGCGAAGTAGACACGTAAGGCGAGTAATTAGTTACTTGCCGTAAACGCAGTTTAGTAGTGAACAGCTAAAATAAAATTTAAACTTGTTTATAGGTTAAAATACTTAGTGCCTAAATGGGTTTCTGTTGATAAACGATCTCCATAATATATAAACGTCTGCAACGGTTAAATTGTCGTGAGTGGGTAACAGACCTTTGCGTAAAGGGTAATGCAATTTGTTGCGGGTTACCTAAATATACTCGACTTAACTGCGGACATGATATTTTGTTCAATTGAGAAGGATCGACTCTGCCACGAAATATTATGTTGAATTCTCTTAAACGCTTTCAACCTAGAAAAAATGCTTTTAATCCACACCTATCACCCAAAAATTAAGTTTGTCGATGTAGATGATAGACATATCTATTCGTTAGTAATGCTCGCCGCCCACACAAACTCAATGTCGTAGCTCCTAATGGTATTAGCGCATTCCAAGCCGGGCTGACGAACAGAACGGACGAACAAAAGTCTTCGAGCTTATAAATTATAATAATATCAGCCCTATATTATATACTGTCCCACTGCTGGACACGGGCGTCATCTACTATTGAGAGTATAGGCCTCAGTCCACCACGCAGGCCTAGTGCGGATTGGTAGACTTCACACACTCTTGTAATTCTTATAGAGAGGTATAGGTATAGGCAGGTTTCCTCCCGATGTTTTCCTTCACTGTTAAAGCAAGCGATAATTTGCAAAGAATACACACATGATTTTAGAAAAGTCGGAGGTGTGTGCCCTTGCGTTTTGAACTTGCGGACAATGGACATTCGT
Source organism: Manduca sexta (assembly GCF_014839805.1). Taxonomy (NCBI): domain Eukaryota; kingdom Metazoa; phylum Arthropoda; class Insecta; order Lepidoptera; family Sphingidae; genus Manduca; species Manduca sexta. The sequence goes on along the minus strand of NW_023595242.1, from coordinate 13,961 downwards.
CTCAGCAGTCCGTTCCACAACCAACTAGGCCATCGCCGCTACCTAACTTATAAATTAATAGGAGGATAAATAATCCATAAGTTATCCAATCAAATTCCCTCCTTGGTCTATACTTTGGTTCACATCCAATTTCGCCGAATTCAATACCACTTAATTAGGTATCTATAATTACACATTAATTGATTAAATTAAATTACATTTTAACAATTTAAAAAAATAAATAGTCTACCCAAAAGCTTAATTAAACAATCTCACTGTAACCACAAAAGAGTATTTGTTTGTTATTTATCTGTGGCAATTAACCGCTGCACTCAGTTTGAAATAAAACTAAAAAAATAACGAATTATTTTCGTGATAAAGTTGTTTAATTTTTATACTCGACGTTTCGAAGACCTTGCAAATTTTATAAGGCGTACTCTGTGTCCTCCCTATGACCGCAAAGTTATCTCGAAAAAACGTTATGTACTACTTATTGGGTATTATCATTTAAATGTCGAACACTTGCATACACATAAAAAAAATATACTTTTTTTTTGATAAATGTATAATAATCCTTAACTTTTTAATCGGCCTGCATCTTCGCTTTATCTTTGTAAAAGACCCTAAAAATAGCCAAAAATTTGCCGTCCTAGACTCCAATCTAGTCAGCCTATTTGTAAAACCACTACTAAGCCACTGTGTGCACTTTTTCAAAGAAAATAAGTCTATGGTTAGTCCGGGACAATATATCTATGCGTTTACTGTTAACAAATATCCAAATATCCTTTTATTATATAACATAGTAGGATACTCAACGATCAGTATAGCAAATCACAGATTATTCCCCAATTACTATCCACAAACAACTTATTCGGACGTGCTAACGTGCGTGTAAATGTCGGAACGTAATAGTATTAAATGGCCGAGTAAATAAAATACCAGTTAATTTTATAGATCACGATGTTATTTTACCTATTAATATCTAAGGAAGCTATGACATCTTGTCATACGGACATTTCAGATAAGACAACGACTTATTACTAATTGGTAATAATTTCATCTATTAATATATATGTATGTATATTAAATACTGTATAAGTTTATACTTACATAAAAAAAATATTTATATAGAATCTATATTATAGATATAACATGTACGCACTAGACTGCCTTTTTTTTTCATTTTCTTATATATACAATGGTTGTCTGTAAATGTTGCCCTCGGAGCGATAAGACTGGCAATTGTCCCCCCTCTTAATCTAGATAGCGTCTACCAAAATATAAGTTGCTGATTCACTATTACAAGGTAGATTTTTATTTATGTTAATAAGATAAATAAAATCGATACGATAAAATTAAAAAAGACATTTCATGGGATTATATTATTATCAATTAAAACTACGCTTTGCTGACTCAATATTGCAAGGCAAATTATTTAAATATCACGAGATTTTATGTATTTTTCTGGAAAAAATTCCGGCCCGAATAATAAATATAATTAATATTTATAATCGAATGAAATGTCTCTTTTAATTTTATCAAAATGAATTTTTTTAATCTTATTAACAAAAATAAAAAATTACCTTGTAATAATGAGACAGCGACTTACATTTTGGTAGACTCCGTCTAGATAACACCTCGACATCTGTGTGCTAGAATTGTGATATGCCTATTGGTTATTGTAGCTATCATGGTTACTTGGTAATAAAAAAGACTGAACTTTTCAGGTTGTTGAGCGCAAGTAGTGCCATGTATTAACAAAATTCAGTTTTCGAGGTGGTTATAACATTGTTCATGAGTTTACGTTTAGCATGAGACGAGCGACCAATCTGGTCATTCATTCATACGCAAAAAAATATGACTCTTTATATATTTTTCCTTGAATAAAATCATGAAAATTATAAGTTACCACTGATCAAAGCTGGTTACTTGCAGGATTATTTCACTTTTGAACGATTCAATAAAATATTATTGTATTTAGAAGCAGCGTAAATACTGACTGCTTCGGTAGGCTAGTGTTATTTGGGTTTTTTACTTACTATCAGGCCAAAGTCTGGAATTTGTGCCCGATATGACGATAGGCTCACCTCCCATCCCATTACGAAGAACAAATGTAAAACCATAGATAATTTCATTTTTTTTTTAATACAATCAATACAAATTTCTATCAAGATATAATAATTTAAATATTACACATGTGAATAATAATCGGACACTTTAAATTTCTTATAACTTTTGTATTTACGGCTGCCTTTATGAAGCTTCATCTTCTTTTTTGTAGAGTTCTTCATAAATCTTCATTCTTTGTGGGCTTAATTTTTTCCTGATTGACAAAGTTTTGTCTATGACCAAATAGCTTTCTCCATCTTCAGACATAGGTTGCCATTTGATTGGAGTAGAATTGTCCGATTCTGGAGTAGGGTTTCTGTAATAAAAAAATAATTACGTTATATTAAAAGCGATAAAAAAGACCCATAATAAAATGATGGATAAATCGTAATTTATTTTCAAAATCATACAGCTTATGTTAAAAACATCGTCGTCACGTCTTGAATAGTGATTTACTGCCACTGCAAGATTACATTATAGAGACGGAAATTACCCAAATATACTTGTCGCAATTATAGATCACATTATAAAAAAAAAACTATTAAAGTATGAAATAATTATTAAGTGTAGTCTTTTTCGTATTCACATCAGATTAGAAAGTAATCATAGTTGGGATCATAATCTTAAATTACATTGAAAACTAAATTTGCAATCTACTTACCCAAATTTAGCAAAGTTAGTCCACATTGACAGCATACAGTTTTGTACGAAAACATCGGTGCGATTATTTAACTCTTTTTGTCAATTTACTGCTTTTCAGCAGATAACCACCATCGTCGCCATGGGTGGCTCCAGCACGATTAATACCATAAGCAGTCTTTAGATAATTCAGATTACCATCGTAGCAGAACTCGTAGAAATATGTTGGTGAATTATATTTCGCCATACAACTAGCAGCAACATACACACCACCACAAAAATCTACATCTGAGAAGAAATCTATCGCGAAAGTATCTTTTTCTCCGCTATAATTTTCTATTTCTAGATAAATATTCTTTAACCTTGCTTCCATGTCCTTTTGCTCTTTTGCACTAATGTCAAAAGGAAAATAATCCAAAAAATTATGTTCTTTAGTCAATTTTTCGAGAATTTTCGGGGCGTTTGATACTTGTAAGAGACCTTCGCGTTCGCAAAATCCAACCATCACCGGAACCTTCGTAAATTCGCCTTCGGAAATAATTTTATAAGTAGACTTGCTTATAAACGGTTCCCAGTCGCCTTCCTCTTCCACACACGGAACGAAAGTGAAATTGATACCTCCTTTAAATGTATCAGTTTGTATTACACTCATTGATAACTTAATTAATTCCTCAACAGGTAATTTCTTTAAGTAATCTAGTAATTGATCGTCATTTGTTATGTCTTTCCCGGCTACCTTCGCTATTCTATACGCGTTTGCTTTTATTTTATTCCTATCTTTTTGTGCCCATTGATTCAATGAGGAACCTGATTGTATAATCGATTTATGAAACAGTCCTCGTGCTGTGGGAGATAACAGTAGGTACTCGACGGACGCACCTCCGGCGCTTATTCCAAAGATATATTCGATCTCCGCCAAACTTAGCAATGTTTTTTTGTACCCATTTAAGGGCTTGAACTTGATCTTTCAAGCCCATATTTCCTGCGGCTTCTTTACGATTGAGAGTGACGAAACCAAGCACACCGAGTCGGTAATTTATACTGACGACCACGACGTCTCTTTGCACTAGGAAATCTGGTCCTTCAGTTGTCGCATCAGTACCATGCCCGATGAGGAACCCCCCACCGTGTACATAAACCATAACTGGAAGCAGTGGTTTATTATTTTCAGGTAGCTTTGGAGAGTATACGTTCAAAAACAAACAATCTTCGTTTCCAATCACAGTACCAGTTTCTATGTCAAATTGAGGGCAAATATTGCATTCGTTTGTCACGTCTTTTATTCCTTCCCATGGCTTAACTGGCTGGGGTGCCTGCAATATAGATATTTTTCATTAATATGAATCTGTGTTTTACTTCATTCGCACGTCCGTCATTTTCGTAGCCTGATTTAAATTTTCCACAAGCAGGGCATCTAAAAAAAAATTCAAATGGGAGATCGATATGTTTGATAATAATATATTTCACACTATCTATTTAAATGTTTGCAAAAGTAAGGAAATAGGTGCTCTACTTCACCCATTAGTAAGGGCCATCAGTGCATAAATAATATGGTAGCGCCTACAAATTTTACGAAGATCATACTAGCAAAATTATGCAGTTCATTTATTTTATATCAAAAAAGTTCTTAGATTTAGTATTATTATGCCAACAGTCAAATAGCTTTAGACTTCCAGAACCCTACAAGTTGTAAATGTTTTTTGAACAATATCTAATTATTAGAAATTGGAGGTGCGATAATACAATTACTTGTAATTTAAATATAATCAACCCTTTTTTAACTACAAAATTTATGACGGTGATGTCCATTCACGCTGTCATTAGACGCCGTTTATAGACTGTGACCCTGAGTCCCTGGATTTGAAGCACTGCTCGGTCAATATTTGTGTAGGTTTTCTATCGCAATCTGCTAAAAGATACTGACTTCAAAAACCAGGCCAGCTTTAGGTCGCAAACGTTTTTTCGCATTTTTTTAAAGAACACTGTTGCGCTGGCCATCCCTAATGCGCCGAAGAAGACCAACGCGGGTTTTAGTTAGTACGCCAGTATGAGGTATACGGGAATTAGGGACTCGGACCAATGCTCGCTCGGATTGTTGCTTATACCTACTCCCGAGTGTCGACATTGGGCCGTAAGGCGATGAAACCAACATAACCGTTCCATTCACTCCCCAAGTTACGATAACGATAAAGCTTTTAGTGCCCGCGAAAAAAAATGTTACTCACGGAGCAGTAGAATATAATATTTATGTTCTGTGTGGTTACCCATAGATAATAACAACACTGCAAAATATAATCTTAAATTATGTGCGAAATAATTATATCCTTACCGCAAATCTCAATTCCCCGAGAGGTGGTTTCGCGTATGGAATTCCCTTGAACGTGTAGTAGACGAAATCATTATCAATTTTTGATATTTGACCTCTTAATTTTCCTTCCTGAACCTCCACAATTAGATCTGACATCTTTTACACTCAGGATTTACACTGCACTAGGACTTTCACTATCACCTAATTGAAACTGAACTACTTTGCCGAACTATATATACACAAGTATATATACAAATGAACCAAAGACAATTATAAATAAATCAGAGAGAATTATAAATAAACCAAAGAGAATTATAATATTATATGTCGTGTATTCTTTGTTAATAATTATTCACTCATACATGGCGATCGCGGTCTCGGTTGCTATTGAAATCCTAAAGGCGGTAGTGTTTTTAGTTAGTATTGAGATAAGCTTGGAAATTGACGTTGCAAAAAAACATGGCAGTGATAAATTCCCTGCAAATATCAATTATAATCAACAACAAACCATTAGAATATACAAAAAAATATGTCTACCTAAGAAAAAAGATTCGTATTGGTGAAAATAGCATCGAGCAAGAAATACAAATAAGAATACCATACACATAGAATAAATACTGGATTCTGAGAGAAAAGTTCTAAAGTAAAATGCCAAGAAATTTCAAAACAAAAGACCTGAATTCATATCTACTTCCATTTCTGACATATGGAAGCCAGGCATAGAAATTAAATACAAAAGCTAAAACTAAAATCAGTATTTGCCGAAGATTAATATACATTATTTAGTAATTTGCGGGTGGAAATTTTACTATTTTTATTTATGAGCCAATGTAATTGACCAATTGCATATGCGGCTGGTATGTGTACGACGTTTACGTGTGAGAGGAAGGTCAACTTTCGATCAACAAAAACTTCTAGACGTGAGTATTGTCTCAACAAGACAAGGGGACTTCTACATGGAACACACAGTGGAGAGCGTGTCTCTATGTAAACAAATGTTAAATTAAAGGGGACAAGAAGACCGAGTTTTTATTGCCGTCAGCCTCAATACAGTGTTCGCAGAATAACCTGCATCCAGCGATCCCAAATTAGTGACCCCGACGTGTGCTGTGTGTTATCACTACAGTTGTGTCAACGCATCGATCAACATGCAGTTTCGGTAATGTTGACGAGACGGCGGTGTATGCATTGATTGTACCGCCACAACTCCTAAATATTTGACTTTATTGGTCCAAGGAATGATTTGACTACACATACTAACTGATGCGTGAGGCGCTTGGACTTTCTTTTTCTTAGCAAAAGAATAACCTGGCTTTTGGAGAATTAATCGCGATGCGACATTTGCGAAACCACTCACCGAGCTTGTCGGTTGCGAACTGCAAATTGCGCACCATCTGATCCAGGTCTCTACGTTAAGTATAGATCGATGTGTCTGCGAAGAGAACATAAGTTCACGCTACATACAAATTATTTTGAGATGTTGGGACATTATGTTCTCACGGTATACTTGGAGCGTGATTTGTATTATATGAAAACGAGAACTTTAAACAAAAAAAATACCTGTACCCAGGTAGGATCCACAGATTAATTGCCACGCCATTTGTAACTTAGGTGTATATATTTTTTTTTATCCTATATAGTTTTGTTTATATTTTATAATTACCGGTAAAATTTATATGACTACAATTTAAGTAAGCCGTTTTATTAAGAAATAGAATTCCACAGATAATTAAGTTTCATTTAAATACAATAAAAGCAACTTAGTATCAAGATATTATAATTTTAAAATTAGAGTTTAAAAAAAATCAGACACTTAATTTCTTATAACTTTTATCTTTAAGGTTGCCTTTATTAAGCTTCATCTTCGTTTTTGTAAAGTTCTTCATAAATCTTCATTCTTTGTGGGCTGAATTCTTTCCTCATTGACAAAGTTTTGTCTATGACCAAATAGCTTTCTCCATCTTCAGACATAGGTTGCCATTTGATTGGAATAGAATTGTCCGATTCTGGAGTAGGGTTCCTGTAATAAAAAATGGAATTTATTTATATTGAAAGCGATAAAAAATTACAGCCCATAATACTAATGATAGTTAAATCGTAATGTATTTCGAAAATAACACAGCTTATGTTGAAAACATCATCGTCACGTCTGTGATCAATTTCCCCCCGAGGCAATTCTTGTGCGCTCGGTCTCCACACCGAATGCACGCTCATGTACAGGGGGATATTTGTCGCGGCCTTAGGCACACCGTTAAATGTGTATACCTCATGGTTGCCAATGCACATTATCAGAGCTCGCGAAAATTTCTTCGCCTTCTCCCCTCCCATCCTAAGTGTTCCTTATCCTTCCCACACACTTCCTTCCCCAGATATCCCCTCTCCTGCCCTTCAGGTACCCACAGTCGCTAAGCCGGGGAATCCCACTATCCCATTCGCATGTTCCCCAGGCGTTAACTGCAGGGTCGGATAAACAAAACTGCGAGATTATATTATAAAGAAGGGAAATTACAAAGATATTCTTGTCGCTGTTGTAGTTCACATTATAAAAAAAGTAATCTATTTTAATTCATCATCTTTTTCGTATTCACATCAGATTAGAAAGTAATCATATTTAAGAACATCATTTTAAGTTACATTTGAAATTAAATTTGCAATCTACTTACCCAAATTTAGCAAAGTTAGTCCACATTGACAACATACAGTTTTGTACGAAAACATCGGTGTCATTTAACTCTTTCGTCAATTTACTGCTTTTCAGTAGATAACCACCATCGTCGCCATGGGCGGCTCCAGCACGATTAATACCATAAGCAGTTTTTAGATAATTCAGATTACCATCGTAGCAGAACTCGTAGAAATATGTTGGTGAATTATATTTCGCCATACAACTAGCCGCAACATATACACCACCACAAAAGTCTACATCTGAGAAGAAATCTATCGCAAAAGTATCTTTTTCTCCGCTATAATTTTCTATTCCTAGATAAATATTCTTTAACCTTGCTTCCATGTCCTTTTGCTCGTCCGCTCTAATGTCAAAAGGAAAATGATCCAAAAAATTCTGTTCGTTAGTCAATTTCTCAAGAATTGGCGCGGCATGTGACACTACTAAAAGACCTTCGCGTTCACAAAATCCAACCATCACCGGAACCTTCGTGAATTCGCCTTCGGAAATTATTTTATAAGTAGACTTGCTTATAAACGATTCCCAGTCGCCTTCCTCTTCCACACACGGAACGAAAGTGAAATTAATACCTCCCTTAAACGAATCAGTTAGTATTACACTCATTGATAACTTAATTAATTCCTCAACTGGTAATTTCTTTAGGTAATCTAGTAATTGATCGTCATTTATTATGTCTTTCCCGGCTACTTTCGCTATTCTATATGCGTTTGCTTTTATTTCGTTCCTATCTTTTTGTGCCCATTGATTCAATGAGGAACCTGATTGTATAATCGACTTGTGAAACAGTCCTCTTGCTGTGAGAGATAACAGTAGGTACTCGACAGACGCACCGCCGGCGCTTACTCCAAAGATTGTCACATTATTCGGATCTCCGCCAAATTTAGCAATGTTCTTTTGAACCCATTTAAGGGCTTGAACTTGATCTTTCAAGCCCATATTTCCTGCGGCTTCTTTACGATTGAGAGTGACAAAACCAAGCACACCGAGTCGGTAGTTAATACTGACGACCACGACGTCTCTTTGCACTAGAAAATCTGGGCCATGAGCTGTTGCATCAGTACCGTGTCCGAAGACGAACCCTCCACCATGCAAATAAACCATAACTGGCAGGAGTGGTTTATCATTTTCGGGTAGTTTTGGAGTATATACGTTCAAAAACAAACAATCTTCGTTTCCAATCACATAACCAGTTTCTTTGTCAACTTGAGGGCAAATATTGCATTCTTTTGTCGCATCTTTTATTCCTTCCCATGGCTCTGCTGGCTGTGGTGCCTGTAACATGGATATGTTTCATTAATATGAATCGGTGTTTTACTTATTTCGCACATCAGTTATTTTCTTAGCCTGATTTAAATATTGCGCATGTAGGGCGAGTTAAAAGTTTCAAATGATAGAACGATAATAATTTTGATAAAAATTTATTTCATAGTATTTATTTTAAAGTTTGCAAAAGTAAGAGAGTAGTAGAGTAGGTGTTACATATAAAATAATAATAATATAAAATAATTGCACATAAATTTTACGAGGATAATACTAGCTAAATTATGCAGTTCCTTTATTTTAACCTTAGATTTATTTATCTTCACCATCATCATGCTCAGCCCTGTATTATATACTGTCCCACTGCTGGGCACGGGCCTCCTCTACTACTGGCAGGGATTAGGCCTTAGTCCACCACGTTGGCCTAGTGCGGATTGGTTGACTTCACACACCGTCAAAATTCCTAAAGAGAATGTCTTAGGTATGCAGGTTTCCTCACGATGTTTTCCTTCACCGTTAAAGCAAGCGATAATTCACAAAGAATACACACATAATTTTTTATTTTTTTTAGAAAACTCAACGCTATGTGGCCTTGGGTTTCGAACCTGCGGACATTTGTCTCGTCTCGTATTTATCTTAGATTTATTAATTTTATGCTAAAGGTCAAATAGTTTCGGACTTCCAGAATCTAACGAGTTATAAATCTTCTATAAACAAAAGAGTGTGCGATAATACAAGCATTACTTACTTATAATTAAAATATAATCAATCCTTTATTTTAGTGCATAATTGATGAAGTTTCCTTGTCAGCGCGTATAGACTGTGACTGTGGTCGGTCAACATTTGTGCAGGTTTCTATGACGATTTTCACGAGACGTAATCTGCTAAAAGATATCAGCTTCAGGCAGGCGGCCAGTCGCAAAAATTAAGCCAATACCAATAATAAATTTGTTATGCTACTCCCAATTTGGACCGAGATAATTGAAGGGGGGAAAAGAATTTAAACTTTTGATGATAAGACCAAATCGTCCACTTCATCGTAAGCGACATGGTTACCCACAGAACACAAAATTATTATAATTATGTACGTTCTGTGTAGCTACTACAAATAACAATAACACTACAAATAATCTTAATTTATAAAGTGCTGTGTGACGCTGAACTGCTCTAATTATCATATTTCACAATGTCCTTAAAACCGGAACACAACATTGCTTGCCAGCTGTTTCTTGTCGTCAGGAATAGACGATGCCTGGGTATCCAAACTGACTTACCTACCACCTGATACAATAATTATTACGGGAACTTATACCTAATGCTACTTTATATATGCGAAATAATTACTTATATCCTTACCGCAAATCTCAGTTCCCCGAGAGGTGGTTTCGCATATGGAATTCCCTTGAACGTGTAGTAGACGAAATCATTATCAGTTCTTGATATTAGACCTCTTAATTTTCCTTCTTGAACCTCCACAATTAGATCTGACATCGTTTACACTGCACAAGGACTTTCACTATCACCCAATTACTCAACTATGCAAAGAGAATTATAATATACAACTATGTATAGGTACAAATAAACTGTCTGTTAAACAAAATTGATAAAAGGTTATTGCAGTAAATACACTTTGCTAACAATTCATTCACTCACAGTTCGTGACGTGCCCTTATTTAGTTCATTCTCCATGTTTCATTCATATTTTGATTGGTAAGCCGTCGCGTTGGCCAGAAGTCAACATCGTACGATAGTCGATTACCAAACCATGCTTTTGATGTAGTACGTACTTCCCATACGAGATGGCGCTTATACAAAAGTTATAAACCTAAGCATCACTTATATCATTTCTATATTTAAAATTTGTTTATTTAATTCTTATCTATCTATATATATAAAAATGAATCCCTATTTCCCTTGGTCACGCCATCACGCGTGAACGGCTGGACCGATTTCACTATTTTTTTTGTTGTTTGTTATTGTCAGGAGAAGGTTCTTATGAAAGAAAAAATTCAAAAAACTGCGCGGAAAATTAGGAAATTTAATTTTGTATAACTGTCAATTGTTTGAAATAACTGTCAGCGATTGACAGAATGCGCGCTGCAAAATCATAGTTAGGACGGGACAACGTCTGTCGGGTCAGCTAGTACTATTATATAAAGCTGAAGAGTTTGTTTGTTTGTTTGTTTGAACGCGCTAATCTCAGGAACTACCGGTCCAAACTGAAAAATTCTTTTTGCGTTGGATAGCCCTTTGTTCGTGGAGTGCTATAGGCTATATATCATCACGCTATACCCAATAGGAGCGGAGCAGTAATGGCCAATCTCAGGAAATACCGATCCAAACTGAAAAAATATTTTTGAGTTGGATAGCCCTTTGTTCGTGGAGTGCTATAGGCTATATGTCATCACGCTATACCGAATAGGAGCGGAGCAGTAATGGCTAATCTCAGGAAATACCGGTCCAAACTGAAAAAATCTTTTTGCGTTGGATAGCCCTTTGTTTGTGGAGTGCTATAGGCTATATATCATCACGCTATACCGAATAGGAGCGGAGCAGTAATGGCTAATCTCAGGAAATACTGGTCCAAACTGAAAAAATATTTTTGCGTTGGATAGCCCTTTGTTCGTGGAGTACTATAGGCTATATATATATATATATATATATATATATATATATATATATATATATATATATATATATATATATATATATATATATATATATATATATATATATATATATATATATATCATCACGTTATACCCATTAGGAGCGGAGCAGTAATGGCTAATCTCAGGAACTACCGGCCCAAACTGAAAAAAATCTTTTTGCGTTGGATAGCCCTTTGTTCGTGGAGCGCTATAGGCTATATATCATCACGCTATACCCAATAGGAGCGGAGCAGTAAAAGCTAATCTCAGGAACTACCGGTCCAAATTGAAAAAATATTTTTGCGTTGGATAACCCTTTGTTTGTGGAGTGCTCTTAGTTATATATCATCACGCTATGACCAATAGGAGCGGAGCAGTAATGAAACATGTTGCAAAAACGGGGACAATTTATTAGTTTTGAGAGCGTCCGTTGCGTGCGCTGCGTAAACGGTTAAAGTTATGCAACAATGATGTATGACGGGATTGTCCCTCTTAAAAAGTTCTAAAAAATATATTATGAAACAAAGTCCCCCGCTGCATCCGTCTGCCTAAACGTGTTAAACTCAAAAACTACCCAACGTATTAAGATGAAATTTGGTATGGAGACAGTTTGAGACCCTGGGAAGAACATAGGCTCCCGGGAAACTACTTTATAACGGAAAACTTTAGCCTGAAAAACTTTATAACGCGGGCGGAGCCGCGGGCAAAAGCTAGTTTATTAATATATTACCATATGAGTTTTTAAGAATCCGAAAAATACATGAAAGTATAAAGTACTTATAGATAAAAAAAATATTTCTGTGTTTTTAAATATTTTCAAACCTATTGATTACTTAATCACTGTATATTTTATATTCAGTTTATCAAGTTTGAGATAATTCAAAGTAGATAACTAGGTTATCGGATTGGTCTAAAAATGGCGTAGTTTGCGATAAATGGTAAAAATGATGTAACTTTGTATTGGCGTAAGTCATGCGTAACATGTAAATATTTTCTTATAACAGTTATGACGTGATAACAAACGCAAAGCCTGTAATGATCGTTATGTTTGTAATATATTATGGTGTTATTGGCATGTAAATTCTTCCGTGTATAATGTACGTGAAAAAATGGTTTCTTATTTCTTTCTGTAGGTAAAACCGCTGCATCAACTTTCAAGTAAGTTGCAGAAATGATTACACCAAAACTCGGAGAACCAAATCAAGGTTAATAGTTTTTTTACATTTAAACATTGTTTTGTTTACATTTAAAGAGACCATATCGAGCCGAGACCAGTCCATAGATCATATTAGCAGCCACTAGCACAGTGAACGACACGAATTGTATTAATGGAATAAAAATATAGGCAAAAACCCTTAACAGCTCCGATATTTGAGTCATGTGACTTTATATATTTATCTTTAATCTAGCAGTGCGACTGATAATCATCTGTTACTACTCTGTCGTCATTATGAATGTTTTAGGTCAGAAAATGTGATGTTGCCGCTCGAGTAAATGATTATAAAATGCTATTTTCAAGAAGATAAGTATGTGGTTTCATTTTGTAACGCAATTTTTTAATGACCCGTGTAACTAGCTATTCATTGCATTATCCATCGATATAAAAATACTCATTTAAAGTACTTTATCTTTTGAAATGTAATAAGAAGCAAACTTAAATTTTACAGGGCATGCGTTACCAAATAAATACAAAAAAGGTTTATTCTCGGAGCGCGAATTGGACTAGCAGTAGACAATTGATCATAATTTTAATTTAACTACATAGCCAAATAAACAAGATTTATAATCGTCTGATAATCGTCGTTGCCTGCGATATATAGAGTAAAGAATGATTAAGATTTGGTAGAAGGAAAAATGGCATGTATGTGCGATACTAGCTATATGTGAAAATTTACTTATAATATTGTGTGATGCAGCTGGTAGCGATAATTGCTCGCCAACAGCCTAATTGTTTAGTCAATAACATTAAACCATTCTGTCTTATCATTATCATCATTAGGTTATAAAACAATAAATAAAATTAGTTATACAGTTTGTAAACGATAACAAAATGTCAATTTACATATTCATCCAACGATCTTGAAAAATGTATGAATTTGATTAGAATATTTATAAACAAAAATTATCATAAAAAAAAGAACATAAAATCATCTGAAAGACCATTGTTTTGTGGTAATTAGAACGCCTCACTAAACTGATTCAAATCCCGTTCAGACGAGCCGAGATAGCGGATGCGCACCTGTGTTCCTTCGTGAGAACCGGCCACGATCTCGTCACCAAACATACTTGTTCCGTTCCACAAGATATTGTCAACTCTACCTGTTTGACA
>NW_023595241.1:0-1000 GCF_014839805.1 Manduca sexta | reverse complement strand
TGGACTGTATATAATAATATCAGCCCTGTATTTTATACTGTCCTATTGCTCGGCACGAGAGTGAGTATTGAGAGGGATTAGGCCTTGAGTATAGTCCCCCACGCTGGCCTAGTGCGGATTGGCAGACTTCACATAGCCTCAAAATTCTTATAGAGAACTCAGGTATGCAGGTTTCCTTATAATGCTTTCCTTCACTGTTAATTTATAACGAATGCACACTTGACTTTGGAAAAGTCAGCGGTGTATGCAGAGGCAGTTTTGAAACTGCGTACTTTCTTCGCAGTAGTCCGTTACACTTCCACCTGGGCTATTGTCGCTACACTAAAACAAAAATTAAGGAAATCATGTACATAAAACGTGGATATAGTCTTATACAATATGCCATATTTAATTTGTACTCTAGTTATACAAATAATAAATGCTAGTATGCCTTTTATTAACTTCCCGACTTACTTAGTTTTTGTGTAGAACAAATATTATCTGTCGGCGTTGAGATACGCTCTAACAGTAAAACTATTTTCGCAATCACTTTTAGTGCTATGTAGTAAAACATGCTAGAAATAAAAGATCACGTACGCATTTATTGAGTATTGTAATGAACATTATTACTATCTATGTTACATTTTGCGTTTTGTGTTAAGATAGATTCCGCGGAAATTTTTTCCTCCATATTTTATTTATGAATCGTGAACGTTTACACGCGTTGTGTCTGCGTAGATCATGTGATTTTCATATAGAAAAATCATAACGTCTTAAGATAACAGTACAATGATGACATATCGCTCGTAACTCATTCTTGGATTTTGTGTTGAGGTATTGACGACAAGTCTCTGCCATTCAATGAACTATAAGCGTAGGTTATTACAACCAAAAGAAATTATTTTTTAATAACTTTGACAATAATTGCAAAATGCAAAAACACAAACTTGCGGTAGAGTCTTACTATTTTTTATGATTTTGGAATTGACTTCATAAAATTTCTGTCCAATTGCTGGGCACG
>NW_023595240.1:0-14294 GCF_014839805.1 Manduca sexta | reverse complement strand
AAAACTGCATAACAATTGGTTAAAAAATGCGCGAGTAATTCATATTTAAAATATTGTAATGTGTGCAGAAGTGGGCGCGATGTGGGGATATCGCTTCATCTCTTTTTCGCACGCGTTGTAATTCCCGATGACGTCACATGTGGATATTTCGTCTCTTTTCTGTTTCTTGTTAATTACCCCTTCCACCGAAATTCAAAGACTTATAACTTGTTGATTTTTTACCGGATTTTAATAATTCCTTCTGTGTTATAATTTATATTATGTAAATATTTGATAATAGTAAAGAACAAAAATGAGTCTGGTACCCTATTTGACAAGACTGCGACCCGCCCAACAAAAATTCCAAAACCGGGACTCAACTCTTGTCTGAGAAAACAGAAAAGGCATAATTACATGAATGACGGACTGTTCAAATAAGTCTAGAAGTGTTGTTGCAATGAGAAGGGTGTTTTTATTTCCAACCCTTCGTTCTTTTTAGTCGTTGTGCTGTTTAAATCAATAGCTGTTTCCGCGTTGGCAAGTGTTTACTGATCACACATATGGTTGAAATTGATTTAAAGATATTGAATGGTAAGCTACATTGGATTTTCTTCCCAGATATGTTGACGTTTGTGTACCGAAAAAAAAATCCTATTTGTTTAGAATGCGCTATTATTCTCTATATCAACGTAACGAAAAAATTGCTGTGAAGTAGACTAGGTAATACTGACAATTTACAAAGACAGTCTTGTTTATTGAGGTGAAAACCATTTAATAACGATACTTCATCTAATTCATGGGTTCTTTACGTTATGTCTGAATGTGTCTGCATTAATATGATAATTTTATCTTCTATTCCAACTGTTAATGTAAAGATTTTTTTATCTTGTTCATCTAATAACCTACCTGCACAAATTTACATTGTAAGTTGCCTACAAGTGCTAAATAATTTTAATGTTTCATTAACTACGTCACACAAATAAATTATTTTAGAATACAGTTTTCAATTTAATTTATTCTAATATGTAAACACAGAGACGAAAACAAATCACTAAATCGAAACGAAAAAAACATCGGAAGATGATCCAAAGCACTAAGTTCGACAAAATTTCACGCAATTCAATACAAGTTTAAAAAAAATAAAAAGACAATAATCTGCGCCGAGCTTGAATCACCTCAGTATCACTAAAGACTAGTAGATAAACGAACACATCCGCTCACCACAAGCAACATCTGTAAGATAATGCCGAACAAAGCTGAAGCCTTATCTTTATGACCATTCACGTAATAAGCGAATGGCAAATAAATAAACGACTGATTTTATTTAATCACAGTGATCATATAAATAATACAGGGAAAATTGTAACAGCAACAGTTGTCAAACAGTAACCATGCGTCTCTTCCTCGCTTTACTGGCTCTGGGCTTCGCAGCCGTAGCGGGTAAGTTTATTACAAACAAATATGCATAGTTTTTATATAAAATATAATATCATGTCCAACGTAACCATGAAATAACATTTTTTTACATGTTTAACCCGTAATTGGTATGGTGTGTGTTATCATAAGAAGTAATAAAAGAATGCACAGATTGATCTGAAATTGACATTATATTATATTTATATACTTTACACGATGAAAGACAAATACCGAACCGAGTTCTGCCTTATAACATAAGAGCGTGACATGATCCTGCTGGAGAACTCTCCAGTAAGAAGTAGCAAAGTAATAAAACGAACAACTGTTCGTTTTATTACTTTACTACTATAATTATTAATTTAACATTATTAAATAAAAAAATAATAATAATTTGTTGAGAATAACACGGCGACGAGACGAAGAGAAGTGGGCGCCACTGACAAATACACGGTGTCAGACGAAAATGACCAATTAATGTACTTACCTACTTTTATAGTTCAAAATAAAAATATTAAAGAGTGTGATTGATTCTCAAAAATAGGTGCGAGAACCAACTAGAATTCAACTATTTGATGAAATGGTTGAATTCTACCTCCTCTCTTCGTACATGCAGTTTTCCGTTTAACAGCGATGGAATAAAAATGAAGAGCGGAAAAGTATGTTTCGAGGATAGATACCCCGAGGAAAAACCTTCTGGAACAAGGCTAATGTTCCAGATTAGTGCAAAATATGTCACTACTAACAATTATTGTAACTGTTGCGCTAGACTAGTAATGAAGGAAACATACCGGGAAGAAATAGAAAACGCGCAAGATCGGCAGGCCGGCTAGTGTTCTCCTGTCAACTTCTTACAATTTTGAGATTCAAATGAAAAAAATCTTATTAATTTATAAAAACCCCGAAATATTTATAAAGCATGAAATAATTATAATTATTAAATAATTTCAAAAACGAGCGTTCAGAAACCGACACTGCGCGCATTTGTCAAACTTACGATTTATACGGAAAGGTAGGGGCAAACATATTGTCTTAAATCGATGAAAGATTTAATAAAGTAAATAGGGCTGCGGAGTTTAAATTTGTTGTTGTTATAATTTAAACAATATGTTATAGCTGTCCCAGCAAACCCTCAGAGGATCGTGGGTGGTTCTACTACCACTATTCAGCAGTATCCCACTATTGTTGCTCTGCTGTACTCCAGGAATGGAAACACTTTCTTCCAAACTTGCGGTGGTATCATTCTCAATAACAGAAATATCCTCACTGCTGCTCACTGCCCCTAGTAAGTATATAAATTAAATCATTGAGGGTATTAAAGAGATTTCGCATACTAAATAGAAAGCCTAATTGATTATTCTATTCGAAGCCGAGACGTAATCAACAGATGGCGTGTTCGATCTGGTTCGACTTACGCGAACAGCGGCGGTGTCGTTCACAACTTCAACGGCCTAATGATCTACCCTAACTTCAACCGAAGAACTCTTGACAACGACATCGCTATTATGCGCACCGCTAGCAACATTGCCTTCAACAACGCCGCACAGCCCGCCAGAATCGCTGGCGCCAACTACAAGCTCGGTGACAACCAAGTTGTCTGGGCTGCCGGATGGGGTGCCATCAGGGTAATTTTCTTTGTTGAAATTTGTGTGCATTCAAAACAACAGCAAATAATCAAAATATTCAACCAAATATTTTTTTTTGCGACAGAATTATGTTTTTATATACTCCTATTATTTCAGAGTGATGGTCCTTCATCGGAACAGCTGCGCCACGTTCAGGTTTGGACTGTGAACCAGGCCACGTGCAGGTCTCGCTACGCCAGTATTGGCCGTACCATCACCGACAACATGTTGTGCTCTGGCTGGCTCGACGTCGGCGGTCGCGACCAGTGCTATGGTGATTCCGGCGGTCCTCTATACCACAACGGTGTTGTCGTTGGAGTGTGCTCCTGGGGCCACGAATGCGCTTTGCCTCACTTCCCTGGTGTCAACGTTCGTGTCTCACGCTTCGCTAATTGGATCAGGAACAACGCCTAAATTTTCAGGAAGTGCAATGTAAAAAATCGTCTACTGTAAAAAAGTTTATTTTTTATATTTTTCCGGAAAGTTGTTTGTGATATACAATGCGTTCCATATGAAGTATGAAGACTCATACATCATTCGATGTACGTTATATTTTCGAATTTTACCTTCTACAGAAATCAAATCTTTAATCTTCGTATACCGAGTTGAATTTACAATTTGTCAGCATCAAAGACTGAGAGGACAACGACAACTCTATGCCACATTTCTTCAGATGGATGAATAAAGTATCAATAATTATTGCTGCTTCATTTTTCAACCCATTTAGAAGATAAGATATTACCACTGTAATTGCTGAGAGAATTTATTTATACTTAATAATACACACACGCACCATATCAAGCATTTATCCCCGAAGGGGTATGGAGAGGCGCAACCAAGGCACCCACTTTTCGCCAAGTGTGTTTCGTCCCATGATGTGATAGGGGGCGAGCCTATCGCCATACCGGGCATAAATTTCAGAGTCCAGTCTGATACTGAGCATACTTAATAATCGCTAAGTTATATCATGTTAAACTTACCCTAGCTGGAAATGTACATAAATACCAGTGAAGATATATGCTGATAAATATATTTAATTGGGCGCCACCTTGCCATGCGATTTATGAATGAAATTATATAAACAAGTGAAGATGTCTTGAAATAATTTATCAATTAATATACGTGTTTGACCAATATTAGTTTCATTAATATGTTAAAAGCTATCGATAGACCAAA
Organism: Manduca sexta; assembly: GCF_014839805.1. Taxonomy (NCBI): domain Eukaryota; kingdom Metazoa; phylum Arthropoda; class Insecta; order Lepidoptera; family Sphingidae; genus Manduca; species Manduca sexta. The sequence goes on along the minus strand of NW_023595240.1, from coordinate 10,101 downwards.
GAAAAGGTTCTGGTAGTTTAAGACTTACGGTATTATTTTAATTTACACTCGAAATTATAAAGTCATATTCAATAATAAAAACCAACAACAAATAATTCTAATAAAATTATTAACTTAATCTAGTAGTAAGTACTTAAACTACTACTTAAAATTTCGTCCATGGGGCATTCCACGTGAAGCGGGCACACAAAAAATGTTGAAGTCTCAGATTTAGTAATAATCGACTATGTTATCCCTGTATGTATCCTGGATCCAGATACAACATATTTTTAAAGTAGAAAGTCTGGCTAGCGAGTTAAAAGACTTTGAAGTTTTGACTGACCTGCTGGTATACGCCAATTCGAATCCCATTATCAAGTTTTTAAAGTAACAATAAAATAAATAAAGCAGTGAAATATACTTCATTTAATGGGCTTTTTATTGAATTTCACAAAGTTGTCATATTTATATATTTTTAGTTTTTTCTTCTGAAAATAGATACTATTGTATAGATAATCAATGCCAACTTCCATACTGAGCTGAGAAGTCGTTTAGGAGCGCGACCGGTTACAGTAGTAGTCTCTGCACCGGTTCGCCTCCTGCGCACCTACTAAATACACCGTATCAATATGCACGCATTTCGTTTCTAATACCTAACACGCACACAAAATATGTTTATCACTTTCAATCTCGGGTTTTACCGGGCTATTTTATAGATAAAATACGGCTAAAATGCTATCTCACATAGATAGCTAAAGTAGGTTTCTACAGCAATACATAAGTAGTGTAATATAATCCAGGCACTTCTCCATAGATAATGTAAAAAAAATTGGGTTGCCAAGTCTTTAAACTACTTCTAGTATAGTGGGTTTTATTGTGCGTAATATCCCTCGTTTAAATAAATAATCTTTTAACATATTACAAATATCTAATGATTTTAAATAATTATAATTATTTTCATATATTTTTAATAAAAAAAAATCTATAAATCAAAAAGTTTCTGTCATATTTACGGTATTCTTTTGTGGTATAAATTTTGTTTGGAATTGGCAAAACAAGTTAGTTATTTAATTTGCAGCATGATGAGGGAAAATGAATTTTGATATTACTTTACGATGTTCATAATATATGATATACATATATTGTATCTGGTTTCATACAGGCCGACATAATTGTGTCGACTGACGAGGGGTAGTTACGTCTCGTCAGTCGACACTTTATCTGGTCCCCACTCTACTTACCATCAGATGCGATGGGGTTGTCGCCGTGCCCCGATAGAAATACTAGTCACTCATTTCACTATTATTATAACAATATTTTTTTTATCAATACTCGGCAACGTGGATTCACTGCACCTGATGTTAAGAGAAGTGAAGCTTGAAGAAAATGCCGCCCGGCACGTAAGATACAAGCATCTAAAGACGGCACAGTCATGCGCGCCTGCATAATTGCTTTTTCACGCTCTGCTTGAAGGACCCCAAGTTATAGGAAAGAGGGAACACGTGCTGACAAACCATTCCACAGCCTGATGGTTTGGCACGGGTATGAGGATTTCCCTAAACTTTTTGGTTCGCGCCGAGATAGAAGAGACCACCAAAGGGTTTGAAAAGGTGAGGGTGAGATAAGATTGAATAATTCTTTAGACCACTACCATAATACAGACGATGGAATACAATATCCCGCCTCAAGTGCAGTAGCTTTAAAGTGATTTGAGGTCGGTATCACTTAAAATGCAGGTATCCCGTCGCTGCAATCCGTACAAGGCATCGAGCAAGTATTTTACGGGACGCTCCCAGAGGTCCGAGCAGCATCCCATACCTGGCCTACCGGGCGTGAAATACTTTCGCACCCTGTTCAGAATTCTGACTCTTGGGGCTTTGGACGCTCTTGATGGATTCAGATCGCAGCTAATATCCATGCCCAAGATATTTAGGTATTTCCGCATTTCAAGTGGAGTGCCTTAAAATTGGGGAGGAGCGAAAACAGTTATTTAACGTATGTTTTCACACCTAGATTTTCTTGTCATTGAACTCAACTAGATTCCTTACACCTCAGCTGAAGATACGACCCAGTGCCTAATTGAGCTCAATGACAGTTATTAAAATCTATATATATAAAAGAAAGTGGTGTTAGTTACACTATTTATAACTCAAAAACGGATGAACCGATTTGGCTGAAAATTGGTGGAGAGGTACCTTAGAACCAGGAGATGGACATAGGATACTTTTTATCCCGTTCCCACGGGATAAGACCCTGGGTCTTCCCAGGGTCTTATAATATAAGACCCTGGGAAGGTTATAGGCTACTATCCCGGGAAAATATATAGTGGGACTTTTATCCCGGAAACTCCTTCACGCGGGCGAAACTGCGAGCAAAAGTTAGATTAAAATAAAATATGACTGTGTTTTATTGTATTGTAATTTAGATCAATTACTCGCATTATCCACTTGATTATATGATGACTTGATAAAATGTACTTAATACTATTTTTCTGAATTCAAATAGAATTATGGCTATTTTTACCACACCATTGTGCATTACAATGACCTATAACAATATTTAATTCTTTGCCAACGCGAAAGTGTTTACTGCTCACACATGTGGCTATAACCGATTTGAAGATATTGAACGGTAAGCTACATTGGACCTTCTTGTCAGTTGTGTTAACGGAAACCGAGCGTCTGTTATTAGCTTTCTTGTGGTTAAATGGTTACTTTATTTTCTAGTTATATATATTGCGTTTGTGTACCGAAGACATTTTTCTGTTCGTTTAGAATGCGCTATTATTATCTGTATCTATCAGTGGCGAAGCGTCTATACAAGCCGATTCCCACCACTCCCTTTTAGGTTTTCGGTGATACTAAACAAATTATTTAATAGATACATTGTAAATTTAGAACATATCACACAATGGACAAAAATTATAATAGATTAACTTATTAATTAATGATCACTTAATAATGACATCTATCGGCCATTAGCCCGTTATTTGTTAATTTAATAGATATCGATTACTTATTTTAAATAACGATAGATGGCGTACCTTGCATTTAGTTGTCCAGAAATTCCGTTACCTAAGTGAAATTGTGACGCCACAGGCGCAAGCTAACCCGCTGTTAAGCGGCCTAATGTTGTAGTATGTTTTTTAATACAGATGGCAGCACTTTCTATGACATTCTATGCCGGTGTTCGTCGGAATCGTGCGGAAAATATAGGCAAAGTGAACTCGAGACTTTTCGTTCTGAGCTTTTCGACTTCACGTTAACCGAATATGTATTGCCACTTTTTATGTCAGTCAAACGTCATAATTTATTATGCTACCAAGTCGCGGTGTTTGTAAATTGCTGTCACAACGTCGGTGACAACCAAGTTGTCTGGGCTGCCGGATGGGGTGACATCAGGGTAATTTTATTTGTTGAAATTTGTATGTATACAAAACAACAGCACATAATCCAAAATGTCATCCAAATTAGATTTTCGCCACAGATTTATGTTTTGTTCTATATGTTTCTAAATACTCCTATTATTTTAGAGCGGTGGTCCTCCATCGGAGCAGCTGCGCCACGTCCAGATGTGGACTGTGAACGAAGCCACGTGCAGGTATCGCTATGCCGCTATTGATAGCATCATCACCGATAGCATGCTGTGCGCCGGCTGGCTCGACGTCGGCGGTCGCGACCAGTGCTTTGGTGATTCCGGTGGTCCTCTCTACCACAATGGTGTCGTCGTTGGGGTGTGCTCCTGGGGAGAGCAATGCGCTTTGCCTCGCTTCCCTGGTGTCAACGTTCGTGTCTCACGCTTCGCTAACTGGATCAGGAGCAATGCCTAAATTTTCTGGAAGTGCAATGTAAAAATATCGTCTACCATATTTTTTTTTTTTCTATATTTTACCGGAAAGTTGTTTGGGATATACAATGTGTATATATTTTTCTTCTAAAGATAGCTATTATTGTATAGATAATCCCTACCAAGTTCCATAATGAGCTGAGAAATCGTTTAGGTGCTAGACCCGCTACAGTAGTAGTTTCTGCACTGGTTCGCCTCTAGCGCACCTACAAACGTACCGTATCAGTATGCACGCATTTAGTTTATAATACCTAACAGACCCGCAAAATATACTTATCATTCTGAATCTTGTTGAGTTTTACGGGGCTGTGTGCCTCAATATTTCTTTCTCTTTCACACTCATAGATAAAATAGAGCTAAAAGGCTACCTTACATGCATAGCTAAAGTAGGTTTCAATAGCAATAAGTACTGGAATATAATCTCAGCTTTTTCTCCATAGATAATGTAAAAATCAGGGTTGCCAAAACTTTAAACTTACTTCTAGTATAGTGGCTTTTATTCTGCGTCCTTTTTCCTTATAAAACGAATATTTTTTTATTTATTACAAATATCTAATGATTTTAAATAATCATAATTATTTTAATGTATTGCTCTATGTTTACGTATTAAAAGGTTCTGTCACATTTTCAGCATTCCTTTTGTGCTAATATTTTGATTCTTAATTGGAGAAACAAGTTATTTATTTGGATTGATTCGGTGATACATTTTTAAAGTAAATTGCGTTTATTAGGTGATTTTTGAGTTATTTTAAATAATAAATTTAANAATCACAGAAACGTACGCCTGACTTGAAGAAGCTTCTAATATGGTAATTACACCAGTGCTAAAATTAATAATTGTTGTAATTGTAGCGTAGACAGAAAAATAATCAGTTTTGATTTGCTTTTATGCTGTCTTGACGCGCTCTGTGATTTTGTTATGATTTCGTTGTGATATTTATCTCTTATTTAACCATTGTTACTTGTTTGTTATTGTTGTAAAGTTTTATTAAGTTTAAAATTAATAAATGTGGGAAGAAAACCATTACAATTTGATGATCCCGGTGAAGAACCGTATCATAGGCAGTATTAATAAATTAGTAAAAAGTAATATTCATTAATAATCATTTTTATGATTGAATGCTAGTTAAATATTATTAATTTAAAAAAAAAATCTTGGACCTGAATTTTATATGCTTGCTGTACTATCTGTCAACGCAAGTACAAGACGCCATTTAGATTCGTTTCTTTAATGTATCGGCCTATATATACATAAATCGACCCACTAGGAGTAAAGCTGGAGTGGAATATGAACTTCGATATTTACATTTGTTGTAAATATGGTATATGTTCTTAGTAATTAAATAAAGTTAGTAAAAAGATGTTATTGACATGAGTGTTTATTTCGGACTAAAGAGAAGTAACTATGGCAAGCAAAATACAATTAGTTCTAAAAATAGAACATATAAAAAATAACAAGTCACGACGAAGGTTACAATCTCCAACAGCCGCCCTTAATCGCAGTTGTGACAGAAACAAAACAAATAAAATAATTAAGTTTCTAAACCTAAGTTAACTACACATCGTTTGTGTGCTAGAGGTCCGAGGGCCTTCGTTAGTACATCAGCAGGCATATCGTTACTTTTTATATATTCTAACTTAACAATATTATTAGATACCTTTTCCTAATAAAGTGAAACCTAGTATCTATATGCTTCGTCCTGCTGTGGTGTACAGGATTTCGAACAAGATTAATGGCACTTTGGCTGTCAGAAGCTAAGTTAACTGAACAAAGTATACCTGTTATCTCGTATATAAACCGACGTAAGTAACACGCTTCCTTCGTGGCAGACGCTAATGCCATATATTCTGACTCGGCCGAACTTAACGCAACAGTAGGTTGCTTCTTGGATTCCCATGATACTGGACCTCCACTTAACTTGTAAACATAACCGGTGTATGACCTTCTGTCGATTGGACAGTTTGCCCAGTCTGCGTCACAAAAACCTTTAAATGGTTCTTCATTCTTATGACTTGACCATCCGTTCTTCTTGCCATATTATTTTAAACTAATGGAGTATCCACGGTCTTACACTCCTTCATATTAAACTTTTCTAATATAGAAAGAATATAATTCAGAGATCTTTTAATGAAAAATATCTCGACAAATCTTCTCAAAAATTCAAATTCTTGACAGTGTCAAATGTCAAATTAGATTTAAAGAAGACTATTATGTCATCAACAAAATTCCCAATATCATAAGTTCTTTACCATAGAGTTTGGTAGTTTAATTTTGTAAATCCATTTACATGGCATAACCTTTTTTAGGCTTATCTACTAAATTCCATGTATGGAGTTTCATTAAAGAACTATACTCACCAGCCATATTATGGTGCCACTTATCAGCATCATCGGCATGAGTAGCTTCGTAATATGTCGTAGGTTCATTAGAATCTACCATTGACGTATTGTAAGCTTTATAAAAATTTGTTGTTTTTCTGTCTCTGGAAGGGTATCTGCGCTCAGGGTGCGATTCCTGTTCCAAATTCGCTGTCACTTCTTCCACACTAGGCAGCCTTAAGTCAATGAGAGACTCTCGCTGTTCCAGAGTCACTGACTCTTTTGTACTCTCTAGATTTACTGGTAAAGTTGCTTCAGCCGCCGGGCTGATACTCTCATCAAAGTCATAGAATTGACAGTCATGATCAAACTCAGAATCAATCTCTTTTGCTCATCAAATAACAATATAGATTCTGACTGTGCGACAGATTGCTTCTGCTTTAGCGCTGTAAAGCAATTTTCAAAAAGGTTGCATCTCTGGATATAATAACTTTTCGTGGGTTAGCAGGATCCCTAAAAATATAAGTGCCTGGATTTTCAGAATAACCGACGAAAATTGCTTCCTGTGCCTTGACATCTAATTTTTTCCTCGTGACACGAAGGTATATGGACTAGAGCTCTACAACCAAATACTTTTAGATGGCTAAGATCACCTTTTCGTCCATACCATTTGTCATAAGGAATTTGTCCACCTAAGGCTCGATGAGGAGACCTATTCTTAAGGTAAATGGCAACTTGGAATGCATCTTCCCAGAATGCTTTCGGTAGTGAACTTTCAGCTAGCAACGTTCTTGCCTTTTCTGTAACCGAACGATGGGTGCGTTCCGCTACTCCAACTTGCTGAGGACTATAAGGCGTCGTTGTTTGATGTTCAATACCTTTTGAAGCAAGATAATCAACAAACTCTTTATTCACGAACTCCTTACCTCCATCAGTCCTAATTGCTTTAATTGTTTTATCTAACTGATTTTCAACAAAACATTGAAACACACAAAATATATCTTTGACTTCTGTTTTAGAAGAAATAAAATAAGCAAACACTTTTCGCGTATAATCGTCTACTATTGTCAACATATATCTATTTCCTTGAAAAGAAGTTGTAGACACCGGTCCCATCAAATCCATATGGATCAGTTCCAAAGGGAAGTAGCCCTATTAAACGCTAACCTTTTGAAAGGTTTTCTTGCTTGTTTACCTTCCACGCAAGCGATACAACTAGTTTTATCTACTCCTGTATACTTTATACCTACCTTGTGATTTTTCAGTTGGTTCATGCCTATACGACACAAATGTCCTAACCTCTTATGCCAAATTTGATAACTATCCTGACAGCCAGAGTGCACATCTTGTGTCAAAAATTATCCGCCACATTCTCGGAAACATTTACAGTACCATCTAAAACGTACAGTCCACCACAGGGCGAGGCATGAGCAACAGATTCACCTGTAAAATTAAAAGTATCAGATTTATAAAAGTTACATCCATTTTATCAAAAACACAAATAAAACCCTTTTCAACAGTTTTATATACAGATAACAAACTAGCTTTCAAATCTGGTATATAAGCAACATCACTAATATTGTTGACCACGTTCTCGGGCGTGTTTATTGAAATATTTCCAATTCCGCAGCACTTAATCTGTTCTCCATTTGCGACAGTAACAGTACCTTGATTCTGTATCGAGATATTCTGAAACCAGTCCCGTCTAGAAGTCATGTGTCTAGTACAACCTGAATCTACATAAATTATGTCCTTTCTTGGGTTTCCAGAAGTATTAAGACTTGTAAATATCGTATCATTGGTATTTACCGCATTGCCTTTCTCCTTCTTGTTTCTCTGTGGACAGTCTGGTCTCTTATGTCCAGGTGTCTTGCACTCATAACAAACTATATTCTTCTTCATTGACTTAGGCTTCTTCTTCGCATGAAAAACAGAGTCTAATGATGTAGCCACATCTTTGGACATTTCATTAAGCAGTTTTGTTTTCACCAACTCTGTAGTCACGTCTACATTGCAATTTTCTAAAACGCCATAATGAGAGGTTCATACCTTGGAGTTAGACCTCCCAAAAGTATTGCAGCAATAGACTTGTCCTCTATGACTACATCAATATCCGCAAGATCCTGTGCGGTTGACATAACTGCGTTAATATATAGTTCAATATTTTTGAACTCTGATAGACTCAACCTGTACAGTCTACGCTCCAAAAATAATCTTCGTCCTATTCCCTTATCTTCAAAGGCTTTTTGCAAACAAGTCCATGCCTCAGATGCAGTTTTCGCACATCTTATATGGGTTATCGCTGCACCTTCTACTGATAAGCATATCTTTGCTAATGCCTTTGCGTCTTTGCGTACCTTTGTAGAGGCAGGGGTTGTGTCTCCATCTCGGTATCCACTAATTGTTTCCCATAAATCCTCATGGATAAGGTAATTTCGCATCTTGAACTTCCAAGTCGGATATCCATCTTTTATCCTCAAACAAGGAAATGGAAAAGATGTGATCGACGCAGGGAATTTTTCACTCGAGACATCTCCAGATTCATGTGACATTTTCAGACTATTACTATTTCCTAGTCACACAAAAAATATATTCAACTTTATTTTACCAAATAACGTGAAAAAAAAAGAACTAAGCGTTCGTGCTGATAACGTGTTGTAAATATGGTATATGTTCTTAGTAATTAAATAAAGTTAGTAAAAAGATGTTATTGACATGAGTGTTTATTTCGGACTAAAGAGAAGTAACTATGGCAAGCAAAATACAATTAGTTCTAAAAATAGAACATATAAAAAATAATAAGTCACGACGAAGGTTACAATCTCCAACAACATTGAATGATAAAACCATTACCTAGCTGTTTGTCGGAAGCGGCATATCAGGAAAACAAATCCTTATTTTTAACTATAAATTTTCGATTATTCTACGAAATCGTTAAAAATATATATCATTATTATGCTTATCACTAAAGACTTATAACTTATCGTTTATTAACAAGTAGTTACAATGATAGCGAAGCGACGATAGCCAGTCTAACTCTCTCAAAAGTCTTAAGTGCATACCTTCTGAATAATTGTGAAGTCTGTCAACCCGCACTAGACCAACGTAGCGTAAACTGAGGCCTAAAACCATCTCTGTAGTAAAGGAAGCACGTGTCCAGCTAGCACTGGGACAGTAAATATTGCAGGGCTGATATTATAGATAAACACAATGAGGGTGTTATAAAATTATTTTGTATACTTTACTCTGCTCGTTCATCAGATCGAGTTTAACCTGTATAAAACTTCAACAAGAACCGAGAAATTATGCGAGATACTTGAAGCCCATGTTACTCAGGTGCATATACCATGAAGAAATTTGCCGCATGATGAAGGAAAATTCATTTTGATATTACTTTACGAAGCTGATAATATACGATATACATATTTTATCCGGTTTCAAACAGGCCGACATAATTGAGTCGACCGACAAGGGATAACTACCTCTCGTCAGACTACATTCTATCTGGTTCCCACTCTACTGATGGGGTCATCGCAGTGCCCGTATAGATACACTAGTCACACATTTGCTATTATTATACACTTTTTTATTATCGGGACTCGCCAAAGTGGTTTCACTACACCTAATGTTAAGCGATGCGAAAGCTCAAAGAAAGTGCTGACCGGCAAAAGATGCAAAGCATCCTTACGGTCGGTACAGTCATACCGGCCTGCCTAATGGCTTTTCCCGCTTAGCTTGAAGGACTCCAAGTTATAGAAAGAGGAATGCGTATGCTGGCAATCCATTCCACAGCCTGATTGTGCCGCACAGATATGAGTTACCGAACCTTTTGGTTCGCGCCGGGATAAAGATACCACCCAACGTTTTGAAAGGTGAGGATGGAATCAGATTGAAAATTCTTCAGAGCACTACCATAATACAAGACGATAGAATACACTGAGTGAGACAATGTCCCAC
>NW_023595239.1:0-5584 GCF_014839805.1 Manduca sexta | reverse complement strand
GATATAGCAAAATTAGTATATGGCTTAAGGCTCTTTAGTGTGGCGATTTTTATGAGAAACAAATCGTAATTCCAAAAAGGTATGTTTGGAAAAACAGAAACACTTGGCATTAAAAACTGAAACAGAGAATCAATATTAGCGAAGGTTACCAAAGTAGTTCATGTAATATTTCAATAATATATAACAATTACAAGATTACGATAATCGTTAGCAGTGAACTTCACACCTCTGCCACTGATGATTAAAGCTAATTTTAATCCAAACTGTGCTCAAAGTTATTCAGATACCATTTGAAGGCATGAGAACATCAAACTTTTTAATCAAAAGTAAACTTCACTTTATGAAGTAAATGGATCTTTCTACTTCATACTAAAGGCGATTGAAGAACACTTTACCTACTAAGACTTCTTTAAGCTACTCAAAATTTCTATTCACATCCACTTAAATTAATATCTGTTGAACGGAACATCACTCGGCGATTTTTTTAAATTAAAGAGCTTCTTCTAAAAAATACGATAAAATCTTTACTACATCTTAGGGCTTGTACGAACGATCGTGGCATTTTCTAAACTGACTAAAATTTCCATTTAATTGATTTTTTTAAGTAAAGCAGTTGCTCTCATACGGTAGTGAAGGATGCTGGACTAAAGAAAGTTTTCTAGCAAAAACTTAGACCAAGGAATAGTGAATGAGGTTGCGAAGAATTTGATGTTGGAGGAAACTAGGATAAAATTAGACAATATTTAGATTCGAACAGTTTTTAGTTTATTGATATTTCAGAAAGCACTTTCCATTCAGCAATAACGGGCAACAAACTATCAAAAACCAAATACAAGACTATGGAAATTGCAAAATTAGATTTCAGACTATGAGGTTATTTGGATATTCGATTATTTTAGTTTACTATGAATATTGAAAGTCATATTACATGGTAGTGGTATAATAAATCATGATTTCGTTAAAATATAGTATACACAATTTACTAAAAGCAATATATTTCATTAAGAAAACGGAAATAATGATACAAAAAATTATATATAAAAAGAATATCCTTCAAACTTTTGTAAAGCATAACATCCTTTTATACAAATTACCAGCTATCATAATCACCCTTACGATCAACGATAAATACTCAACCCTTAACGCTAAATAAATTTCAACTTTTATCTGATGGAAACTGAGTTAGCATTTTGGGACCCCCTTTTTATCTCATCTGAACAGCCACAAACGGTTTTCTGCATACCCGCGTTTTCCATATCAAATAATAAATCTGATGTAATTAGATAGCACGGGTCTGAGCCATGACCCGTTTTATGGCCTTTGTTGTTTAATAGCGTGAATTTTAATGATTATCATCAGGTGAATTCTATGGAGTGGGGATTTTATCTATTATGGGATCATCGTCATTGTCATTGGACATCTATTTAGATGATTTAAACAACTTCAACTATTGGAGGTTGGACTTTGATGACTGTAAAGAGTAAAGATCAACATGAAACGGCCAAATCCGGCCACACCACGTACAGACATTATTATCAGAGTTTCTAAGGATGATAAGGGTTGCTAGCAGGTTCGTGGCGTTATCTGTTCTTTGGCGTATCTTGGGCATAACATAAGGGAAAAGATTATCAACGATGAGGTTCTGAAGTTATTACGAGAGGGTTTTGTAAGTGTTAGACGAGACGTTCAAGTCACTCGCCTAATGGTATGTCCATACAATCACATACCACACAAGTAACACTATCTATATATATCAACCTTGTATTATATACTGTCCCACTGCTGGGTACGGGCCTCGTCTACTTCTGAGCGAGGTTAGGCTTTAATCCACCACGCTAGCCTAGTGCGGATTGGCAGACTTCACATTCCCTCAAAATTCTTATGGAAATCTTCTCAAGAATGCAATGTTCTCTCCATATTTTTCTTTACTGTTAAAGCAAACGATAATTCACAAAGAATACATAACTTTTTTAGAAAAGTCAGAGATGCGTACCCTTGGGTTTAAACCTGCCGACATTCGTCTCCTCAGTCCACCCCACTACTAGGCCTACGTAGCTATTTTTCTAACAGCATCTAGATATAACTTTAAATAACAAAGCACTGTGTATTAGTATACGGAGGCTGCTCTTTACTTTTAAAACGATGTAAGTCATTAAAATGCCTAGTAATTACACTAGCTATACTGCTGTGCTAAGCTCAAAAGCGGTATCTCAAAAAAAATCAAAATCTTGATTTTGATGTCTGATAGGTTAAAGAAAAACCCATTCAATGACTTACCTTAATAACGGTATCTTGTTTAGAACTTGTTAAAAAACCTTAAAAGAGTTTTTCTATCACAGTTTTACATATACAACTATATTTACAAAACTTCAATTATCTCGAAATAAAGTTTCCCTGACACACCGCTTTTCCGCTTAGCACGACAGTATATACCACAGCTGGCTACAATATACATCAATGTTCATAATACTGCTTGGCGATAAACATAGACAACATAATGACACCGTGACGCAGTCTCGCATATAAAAGACCCGACTAGTAATGTACTATAAACCCTCTCACCAACATAACTAGATTCATATCAGAATAGCAATATATTTTTCCACATTTATACAGTCTTCGTGGCCGTATAAATAGGATCCGGGGCCGCTCCCGAAGCGTTCCCGATTGCTTTCCATTACGTCATATAATAGACCATTCATACAGTTTAATGGTATTAACCTCCAATAGAAAATGGGTACTGTAATGAGGTTCTTTAAGTAATTGGATGTTCTGTGTAATTATTGAAACAAATAAAATTGAATTACCTCTTCGGATTTGGTTTGTTGAATTTGTAATTGATGTCTTTTGGGTTTTATATGCGGGCACAGGAAAGTGCATTGCACCTGATGGTAATTGGAATGGGTCTAATAGAATGTCGACTGACGAGAGATGATTAGTCCTTGACAGTCAATACAAATATGCCTTTTGGAACCGAATATAAAACGGGTGAAGATTTCATTCATTTTCAAAATTTAGAGTTTTATGACGTTTTAAGAATTGAGAGAGGTTTTGTGTTTTTTCAGCGCAATACTTTTGATTTGATTGCCATGTCGGGTCAAATTTTGTATCATTTTAGACGATTTGCTAGGAACTGGGTCGTAATGAGTAATGTCAAGCATACCGGTTAAACTTTACTTAATGCTTCCGACATGTTTGAGAAAGTGTGATGTATACTGATATGTATATAAGACCGGCTGCCAGACTTCGAGACATTGTGAGCTCACTCTGCGTAGATTAGACCACTCACAGCATAAAATTTCAAAAGTTGTATATTTGTAAAATGTATGTAGATACTATAACTTTGCCTTTTGAATGACAAACACCTCAGTCCGCCCGGAACCACGAAGGCTGCAGTCTTCGAAACGTCGGTAGAAAATTATAATATAAAAAATCGCAATAAAATCCGTAAATACTTTTATTTCAATATATAACACCATCCATATGGTATAAACGGAAATTAAAAGAAAATTAATTATTACAAATTTATATGAGTTCTCTCAGTCGTAGAAACCCGCGCCCAACAGTAGAACAGCATACAATACAGGATCGATATTATATTATATTACAATTTGGTATATACGCCATAAAGTACGTGCTTTATTTATATTTCACAAATTATAAATCTTATTAAAGAAAATACGGAAGATGAAATGACTTACTTGAAGCTCCATAAAAAGTTTATTCAAAGTTCAGAGCGGCGAACTTTCAGGTACTTACAGGATACTTGGTCGGAATGGGGCTTTTTATGGATTTTATTTGACCTTAATTTAATACTATACTTCAATTTAAATATTATCCGACTTACGATTTTCGGAAAAGGTCCTATTTTGGTTAATATTATTGAATGTGGTGTAATCCCTAGGATTCCTGTAACACAGCATACGTATTTTTTGGTTCGCGGAGGAAAACGCGTTGTCTCCACCCCAACTTTGAGGGTGAGTGGAACGGTTATGTTGGTTTCACCGGTCTTACGGACCAAAGTCGACGCTCGGGAGTATAGCATCATTCGAGCGAGCATTGGACGTTTTCTTACCCCTGTATACCCTACACCAGCAACCAAAACCTGCCGTGGCCTTCGGCGCATACGGACGGCCCCGGGTATGTTGTACCACTAAGATAGCTGCTCGGAACCGTCCCTGCGTGAACAATATACGTGACGTACAAACATCGGGTATATCTCGCTGATTCCATTGGGAACAGAGCCGATCTTTTGGTCAGGTCACGAAATATATTAAAATATAATCTTAAAAATTAAAATGTAATTTTCTCTTACTACTTAGTAATATTCTTGGGAAAAAAGTTTTGATATTTGTTTTCAATAAATGCAGAAATCGCTAAAAAATTGATGAAATTGGGCATAGGGTTAGGCCATAATTTAGATTAACTAGCTTTTCTTTTATTTCGAATTTTTGTTTTATGTTCACGGCATAGTTACCCCGCTGCACCTGATAGGGAACGTCCAATATAATGTCGACTGACAGATGATTACCCGTCGACAGTCGACACAATTATGCCGGCCTGTTGGAACCGAATATACACAAGCTGATTTCGTAACGCGACGTACTTATGCGAGCCACTATAGCGGGTTTTAACAACTTGTGTACCTATAGTGGTCGGTATACAGGCGGATATAAAATATATCCTACCACCAGCATTTTAATTTGCTCCGTTTGTCGTTAGCATGTCTATGGATCATTACAGTTAACGGCTTTGCACGCGATTGAAGTAAAACACCTGGTTCAAATTAAAAAGTGCCTTGCATCAGTTGCTAAAACACGATCTCAATAATCCGAGAAGCTAAACTATCACTACATAACAAATTATATTTCGTTCAATAAATAGTCTATGAGCAAACTCTGTATAACTTTGTGCCGTATTAATGTTTCGTCATAGATAGTAGGGGTTTTATTACCGGCAAGGGACCAAAGTTAGACCCAGATAAAACTTCATGGCCAAAGTTCATTTGCAATGTAACTTCAGCTACGGCTCAACTTCTGTTCATTGTTACTATAGTCAATAGTTTTATTTTTATGCATGAAAGTTTTAATGAGATTTTTATCTGTGTACATATAAACAATTGTAAGGTTAAACTTTTTAATGGTGTGGAAGTGACTGACTGGAATAAGTTTTTGAATATCGAACGCTAATTAAATATTGTGGCATAGTGATTGTGTCATATCCTACTAATTAGCACAATTGCGAAAGTTTGTGAGGATGGATGTACGGATGTATGTATGTTTGTTCCTTTTTCACGAAAAACTATTGAACGGATTTGGATGAAACTTTACAGTAATATTGGTTATACATCAGAATAACACATAGGCTACAATTTTAATGATTTTGTGTAATATGGTCATAATATAACGATACTTATCAAGTAAGTCAGAAAAAATACTATCTTGGCGTACGCTGCCTAAACCGTTGAGTTAGACAAAGATGATGTACCGTAGGATTGTTTATCTTAAATAGTTTTAAATAAAAGTCCGCGACAGCATATATCTACCTTTTATGTAGAAGCAACTATGACCTAAATAGTGAGCCA
>NW_023595238.1:0-13392 GCF_014839805.1 Manduca sexta | reverse complement strand
TACCAGCACTGCTTCTAATATATTTTGATAACTATTATCATCCGGACGCGCAATATTACAATTAAATGTTAGTTATCAAATTCAAAGAATATCTACCACAATATCACCTCCCATAAAAATAGAGGCACGAATTGAGAGCACGCTCGTGATTGGTTGGTTTTCTGTCCAACACGCCGAAGTTTCGTGCGATTGATTCCTCAATCGATACTCGTTGTCTATTGGCTTACGCGTGTCATACGGCTAATTTTGTCGAATTTGTACATACGATCCCTCACCCTGTTCATCTGTGCTCATGACCTCTGCCTTTACTGTACCTGATTGTACTGAGCCCTGAAGGCCTGTTTGAGTGATGCGAGGCGGTCGGTGGCGGGCCCGTGGCTCTTCTCAAGCGCCACGGCTGTGATCGGCTCGTCGTTGTGCACGGGTAAGCCGGGACGCTCTTTGTACCTGGTACATATATGTTTAGAATTTTTTGCATATATTCAGCTGATGAGTAAATAAGTCACACGTGTGATCATCATGGCACATAACAGTTACAATATCAAAAGATATTTTTTTTTACTGACAAGGCAAAGTGACCCTACTGTACCTATAAGAGGAGTGGGGGCCAACTAGAATGTCGACACATGAGAAATTATTAAGTACCCGTCGGCAGTAGACAAAATTAAGCCGGCCTATTGCAACCGTATACACACAGGCTGATCCCGAAACGCGACACACTTACGTGTACAACTATGGCGGGTTTTAACACCTTGTATGCGGTGGTCGCTACCCCGGTGGATATTAACCATATCCTACCACCAACAAAGACTTAAAGAAAAGACATTAGGGAAGGCAAGGGGGTATTTGTAACATCAGATCACTATACGAAATGTATCAGCAAGCTATCATTTTACATTTTACAGGTTTCTTTAGGACAATCAGAGTTTAAATATGTTTATATTCACCCTAATCCACATCCGCCGATGTTTAGATTCTTTCCCTTGCCCTTTTGAACCGCGACTTGCGGAACCACGACGACTGCATCGCCAGGTGCATCAACTCTTCAGGTACTTCCTGCGAACAATATCAATTGATCAAATGTCAGGACTTCAAGTTCTATTTCTATGTATGCAATGTGTGGTCCTTCGAGCCGGACACTAAAATAATTACCTGTTGCGCAGCCTCGAGATGCCTGACGAGGTGTCCGGCGAAGTCACGATCCTTGTCAGCAGCGAGCAGCGTGTGGGTTACCCCCGCACGCCAGCGCGTCCCGTTCGCCCCACACGATGGGTGTGGGTGTCGATATCGCGCGCCACCGTAATTCACCACCGTGCGCACGTGCGGGATATCCAGACCGCGCGCTAGACCATAATTTCGTTAATATACACCGTCAAATGAGAGGAGGTCAAATAAGTGATCATTGTCCACAAACACCTACACTTTCAGAAAGGTTATTGATGAGCTACTGCCCTTAAATTAACGTAATAGATTTTCGGAAAGAAACATACAGGCTCTATTAGGGCCCTCAGATATTCTGACTCAGTAAACGAAACTCAACAATAACCTGTCAAATTTACATTGATTTCCTACGACACAGTGTTGCCAAGCTCTAAGCTGTTTATGCTGTAGTCACACATCTACATTGTAATTCTTTCAGTTTACCATGATCTACTTTCTTGCTAGAGAATAATAATACAAAATTGTTTAAGTTTCTATATCGAACGTATCTTATATAAACGTACGTAAACCTCACCTGCCACGTCAGTAGCGACTAGTATGGTGTTCTCCTGTCGTTTAAACGCTGTGATCACCTTGTTCCTGTCGGCCTGCTCCATGTCTCCGTGCAGTAACAGCGCGTCGTACTGTTGCACGCCGAGGTTCGCCGCAGTCTGTTCAGCTTCTAACTGCAAACATTCAATTCACTTATCGTTGGAATTGAGAATGCGAGCCATCATTCCCTTTATAACCAGGCACGGCTACACTTTTATTTATTAAAAGTGACCCAAAAATCTTATCAGAAAGGTACAAAATCAATTTAAAATTATAAAAGGTGTAATACCTTCTTGGTAACAAATATTAACACGCTGCCAGCCGACAGAAATTCCACCAAGTTGCTGAGTAGCCATGCCCACTTCTCCTCGGGTTTGTAGAATATTCTAAGGAAGAGAGAATTCATTTTATTACAATAAGAGTATCAAGTAAACACGCATTATTGCATAGAGAGCAGAACACCAAGATATTATAAGAACATGATGGTTAGTTTATAAAGCTAATTTTAGATTACCAAGAAAATAATCGGAAATTGAATTTCACAAGCGATTTTTACAATGTAAATTTTGCAGTTCACAGGATTTGCGACGAGACGCAAGTGTACGGAATTATTTAATTACCGCTAGTGTAAACTCATCTGGAAGATCTTGGTCAATATATTGATACGAAAACATACTAACCTAAATTTAGCAGTGATGATAGTTTTAGTAAGGTGTTGAGTGACGAGATCATTCATCTCACAATGCACATGTAGAGTCGAAATATATACTGCACATACTGAGTAACGAGGTCAGTAGCGCCGCCAGTCTTCTGTCTCAGAATGCACAAGTATAGTCACAGTACATACCGCACGTGCTGAGTAACGAGGTCAGTAGCGCCGCCAGTCTTCTGTCTCACAATGCACAAGTATAGTCACAGTACATACCGCACGTGTTGAGTGACGAGGTCGGTGGCGCCGCCAGTCTTCTGTCTCACAATGCACAAGTATAGTCACAGTACATACCGCACGTGTTGAGTGACGAGGTCAGTAGCGCCGCCAGTCTTCTGTCTCACAATGCACAAGTATAGTCACAGTACATACCGCACGTGCTGAGTAACGAGGTCAGTAGCGCCGCCAGTCTTCTGTCTCACAATGCACAAGTATAGTCACAGTACATACCGCACGTGTTGAGTGACGAGGTCGGTGGCGCCGCCGGTGCCGTGTGCGACGCGCACGGGGTCGCGCAGCGCGTCGCGGGCGAGGCGCTCGACGCGGCGCGGGAACGTGGCGGAGAACAGCAGCGCCTGCCGCTCCGGACGCACGTGCGCGCAGATCGAACGCACCTGAGCTCTTCTGAGCGACACGGACACGCACATCAACAATATTATTTATATATCAGAGCTTATAGTCCGTAAACTAAAACTGGCACTTGTGGCAAAAACCAAATATATTAATCGCAAGTGTTCCAATTTATCGTTTTATATCGATAGTCAAAATCGATTTAAAATATCTACAGTCGATATAAAATCGATTTAAAATATCGCGTCTATATAAAATTGATATAATCCTACTCACCAAATCCCATGTCAAACATCCTATCAGCTTCATCAAGCACTAAATACGTGACCCTCTGCAATTTGGTCGCCTTGCATGATGAGGTCTATCACTCTGCCAGGAGTGCCCACTATGATCTCAGCGCCGCCGCCCTCGAGAGCCTTGCACTGTTCCCACTTAGAACCTCCGCCGTAACAACACACGCAACGGATGTTGTACACTTTGCCGAACCTCTTCGCCTCCATGTATATCTATAAATACATACTGGAATAACTACATGAACATATCTGTATGTCCTACTTTTTTTTAAAAATATAGACCTATAAAATTCTACAATTATTAACTCTAATATCTCATATTGATTTCTAGCAAAGTTATGAACATAAATTAATGCCTAATTCCATGCCTCTCAAATCTTCAATGATAATAGAACAATCAACTACATTCAAGAGAATATAACTAAGAGTTTGTAAATCACCTGTGGCGCCAAACCCCGTGATGGGCGCCAGTAAAATTCAACGAATAATACCCAACAATATATAGAAATAAGACCAGAGTAAACTACATTAATGAACGCATATTAATCGTATTAAATGTTTGTGTATCACCTGTTGCGCCAACTCCTGGTGGGCGCCAGTATGAGTCCGATAGGTCCGTCGCCAGGAGCCAGCTCCTTCTGATCCATGATGTGGATGAGTAGCGGCCACAGGAACGCGCACGTCTTACCCGAACCGGTACGCGCGATACCTGCAAAATGTAAGATTTATTGTCGATAAAAATCTTATTGATTTCGAAATTAAGGTATGATGGTATTACATTGTTTTTTTAAGGAATATGCTCACAATTACTGTTATCCTGCAGTCAATACAGCTAAACCGATTTAGTCGACACATTTCGAGAAATAGACAATAGATCAAAGAACAATCCAGACTAAACTTTGTCTTGGAAAGGGATTTTAAAAAGTGGTAGGGCTGTAAAATATTAAGAAAATCTTTGTTTGAGAACAAAGAATATAGAAAAGATTCATGCCAATATTGATCATTTTCTTCCTCAGCTTTAACCATACCCATGTAAAAAAGCTTTTAGAAGTCCACTGAAGAATATAAGGTCTTCCCTAGATTTTCAAACCAACCAGTTAGAAGCGGCCTACATCTGAGTTCCTGCAACTATTTCAACCTGGTCTGTCCACTTTGTAGGGGTAACATTGTGTCGAAACATCCAGTATTGATGACTTTACCTATAAGATCTCTTCCGGACAGTGCAGCGGGCACGCCGGCGGCCTGCACGGGCGTGGGCTGCGTGTACTCCGAGCGGCGGATCGCCTTCATCAGCTGCTCATCGAAACCCAGATGCGCGAAGCTGGACACCGGCTTCGGAGGGTCTGGGCCCGTGATCTGGAGACGAATGTTGAAACTTGTAAAGGCAATGGTTTGAAAAACTCATGAGATATTTTTTTCCAGCAAGTATAATAGCAATCAATGTTTCTTGGTCGTATGGTATTAGATACAAATTTTATTTGAATAACAATGTTTAAGTAAGACTTAGTCAAGGCTCAACACTTTCCTCCAATATTTTTTTAGTTTTGTCGACTCCCTTCTGTTGAGAATCTTAAAAATTCCTACAATTATGTGCACATGTCTCTCACCTTAACACCCAAATTCTTCTTCAACTCCTCAACCTGCTGCGGCGTCAGCTTTTCTATTTCCTCATGCGGCGTGTAGAAGTTCTTCTCAAAAGGCTCGTACTGTATCTGAGAGTGGTCTATAGGCGGGAGTGGGTCTATGATCTTGTTCTTTGGAGGCGCTATAGGATTACCGTCCTCATCGTATTCCACCTCCACGTCGGACGCGTCATCACCGTTATTTAAGGATTTTCTTCCATATACCTATGAGATAAGGTTGACAACATGTGAAGTTCGAAACTACTTCAATACTTTTGCCAGAAATACTATTACATTATAAAACATAGGTCAGATTGATAAAATTACTTGTCATTTTGCACGAGTATAAAAATCTAAATACTTATTATTGCAAAAGTTAACATCCCATCTAATTAAGTGATACTGATGTTGCTCCTGATAAAAAATAAAAGTCAAATGCATATATACTCTTTATATGGACTGTACTTTCTTTTATATATAGTTCAGGATACTCATTATATAATAAATAGTAAACATACTTATAATAACTCTCTTCATCGTCCATCTCGTCGATATCGCCCCTGGTGCCGCGACCGCTGTCCCCCTTCCCGCTAGCGGCGTTTTCCTTGCTCGCAACCAGGTCTTTGGCAGCCTGCTGCTCCAGACCGGCCATGTATGCGTCCAGGGGGTCCTCTTCATCATCGTCATTACGCTGGAAGAGAATGATAAAATCAAAGGATTGATCAAATAGTATTCAAATATACAAAGTGTTCCAAGCTTTGTCTGAGTTCAAAAGCCTTTTCCTCAATTAAAGTTCCTGAACCACCATACTGATCTATAGAGTTGTCTGTGTGACTCCAACGCATATTTTAATAAATAGTTCTCATTATTTCTAGTTCATATTTTATTATTATGTGCCTTCATAAAACACACAGCGTTGATGTGAAGAAGCTGTCTATGGTTATGCTTTGTCTATAGTTATATACCTGTATAATCTGTGGATTCTGTTTACTTACACCTTCTTCTCACCAGAGGCGCCACTGTCGTGACGCTTGTGGCGAGTTGACAGTTATTTGAATCATAGCGTTTGTGGTTTTGCTGTGTTTTGCCGCGAAGTTTCAGTGATAAAGTAATTGCAAACAACTTTATGTGCAAAATTAGTGCATCAAGTCCAAATTATTCATCATTTACTTCGGTAAGTCTTTAGCATATTTTAAGAAGATGAGTGATAATCGTGTTTATGACCAAGATAAGCCTGATTTTGTTGCTCCGGAGGAGAACAAAACAGGGCTACGGGCTCGCGTGAAGATTTACACAGTTCATCTTCTTTCTCATCTTCGGAAGATGAGGAGGGTTTCGCTAGCCCACCGCCGAATAAGCGATCAAAACACGATCACCGACATAGCTCATCTACCGTCAATGATCCACGAATAGACGCATTAATGACTCAGGTAGCTTGTATATCAGATTATCTTACGAATTTACCGTACCATTTACATACTGCAAACCAACCTTCGGATAATTTAATAGGAACTCCATCAACATCACAAACACCTTTTTTTAAATAATCCTACTCAGACGGACGTTAGTTTGGGTGAAATTCACGTTGATTTGGATAGGTAAGATGGTTATTCCTGTAGCCGATAAAGATCGTCTCAGGAATCTAGAACAGTTGCAAATGTTTGATTCACCGGCTTGGAAATCGATCCGTTATAAAAGGCATTACAAACGTGTGTTGCTAGCCCAGGGTTTACAGCATTAAAAGTTAATGAGGAACTCTGTCATTTCAACAATCAGAAAGATTATTTGCAGTCCACAGAACAGGTGTTAGCAGGCTTGTCAAATTCTGTCTTGGAGCAACGGCAGCTATTACAAACAGGTCTTCAGAGTCTGGTAAATTGGGCTGCCGCTAACCCTGAAAATATAAATTCTAATACCTTGGTAGAAAAACTAACGGGTCTTTTGGACCTAACTCAGAGAGTAATAAGAAGTGGGAGACTATAATGCAGGTTATTTGTGGTAAGCGGGGAGAATGTATACAGACTAGGCGTGATAGAATTTTAAAAGAGATAGCCAATCCCAATTTAAAAGCCACATTACAGAGAATCCCGCCAAGCTCTGAGTATTTATTTGGACGTGAGAAATTGTTGCCAGTCATACAGTCTTTGGGTGGTACACAGGTTTGGTTAAATACTCCAAGCTACATAAAAGAGGACAAACCATCAACATCTTCTTATTCTAACCGTGTTACACATAATAAGGATGTTAGGAAGAACAAATATCATGATAATAAGTTCCACCGCACTCCAAAGAATAAGCCAGATTTTAAGAAGAATCAGCCCTTTCGTCACAGTAAAAAAGGCTCAGAATACAAGCACAATCCAAAGACATCACAAAAGTGACTATCACTTCGAAGGGGTTGTTTAAGAAATCATTTAAAAGTTTGGAAGGAATTGGGCGCAGGCCCATTTATTCAAAAGATTATAACCTATGGCCGTATACCTTTCAAACGAAAACCCCCTTGCAGTATCCATACAGCCATATACAAAGAGCTTTAACAACCAAGACAACGGACCAAATGTCAGAGGTCATAATCAAATTAAAATCCCAGAATATTCTAGAGAAACCATTGGTAATAAATTCTGGTTTCTTTTCAAAAATGTTTTTGATTCAGAAGCCAGATGGGGGGGTACGTCCTATTTTCGACCTCCGGAACCTCAACAGTTATGTTGCTACAAAAGATTCCAATTAATTTCTCAGGTGGACGTTATGGATTTCCTTCAAAGTCAGGATTGGTTAACGAAGATAGACCTTCAGCAGGCTTATTTTCATCTACCCATAGCGGAAACACACAGGCGTTTTCTGCGCGTCATATACAAGCAAGAAATCTTGCAATTAACAGCCTTACCTTTCGGTCTATCCTCTGCTCCTCAAATTTTTGCAGCCCTATCAAATTGGATTGCGGAAATCCTTCGGGCTCGAGGAATCAGGATTATAGTATATTTAGACGATTACCTTTTGGCCCACCAGAATTGTCTCAGCCTTACCAAACAGGTTACGGAAACCGTGACTCTCTTAGAGTCTCTAGGATGGCATATAAATTACCAAAAATCAACACTAATCCCTACCCAGCAGTTAGAGTATCTGGGTCTCAGGTGGGATACTCAAGTCCAGACAGTAAACTTACCCTTCAAAAAAGTTCAGTCAATACAAACGAGCATTCGGGGCATTTTAGAGGTAGAGAGTTGTACCTTAAGACAGGCTCAGAGCTTGCTAGGGCAACTAAATTTTGCGAACCATACAGTACCCAAGGGCCGTTTACATTGCCGCCAATTCCAGGTTTTTCTCAGACAGTTCAAACAGACCAGACCTCGGGAGAGAAGGCTACTAACCCCCTGTGTGATACAAGACCTAAATTGGAGGCTGAAAGAGATAGAGCACAGTACGGTCTCTCTTCAAAGAAAGGAAATTACTCATTACCTCACCACAGATGCATCGGATGCAGGCTGGGGTGCCCAACTAAATGGGGTGTTCTTGGCCAAGAGGTGGACATCACGCCAGCGGAACTGGCATTCCAACGTAAAGGAATTGTACGCAGTTTTGCGGCCATAGAGAGTCGGCAGGTAAATTTGTCAAATGCGCATATCCTAGTGCAGTCAGACAATCGTACACTAGTGGCGTATATAAAAATCAAGGTGGCACTCGCTCAATAGCACTGCTAAATCTCACCAGCAGGCTTCTGGAGCTAACCGAGCAGCTCAACATAACGCTGTCGGCATGTTACCTCCCGGGGAGGCTAAACGGCATTGCAGACCGCCTGTCGAGGGTCGGCCAGTACCCGAGTGGCACTTGTTACCCCAGGCCACGGAAGCCATATTCAGACAATGGGGAGTTCCGGATATAGACCTGTTCGCATCCGAAAGCACCGCCGTCGTTACCAGTTACGTCACGCTGGATTCACAAGATGGATCAGCAGTATACTGCGACGCATTCAGTCGCGAGTGGGACTACAATCTTGCTTGGGTGTTTCCACCACCCAATCTAATTCCCAGAGTTCTATCGCACCTCAATACCGCGAAGGGTCTTTACATAGTGATAGCACCCCAGTGGACCCAATGTTACTGGTTACCAGACCTACAAACTCGAGCAATAGAGGATCCAATAACCATATTGCACCTGCAGAGGGTACTCATAGATCAGACCACCAGGCAACCACCTACCCAGGTGGACAAGATACATCTCCAGGCTTGGAAGGTTGGGGGTGGTCGGAACACATCTCGCATTGGAGTGTAGATGAACAAAAATTATTAAATAGCAGCTGGCGTTCTTCAACTCTGGAAACATATAAGGCTCCGATTAAGCGCTGGCAATCCTGGTGTAAATCAAATGACACTAATGATAAATCTCCAAAGGGTGAAGATATTGCTCGATTTTTTAACAAACCTTTTTCTTAAAGAAAACCTAGCATTTAATAAAATTCTTCTACACAAGTCAGCCATATTTACTCATTGTAGACCGTGGAAAGAAAATTATAATAAAAACTTTTTATTCAGCAAATATTAAAAGCCATATCGCTGGCTAGGATACCAACTAAAAAGACGCCTATCTGGGATACTAAAATATTATTTGACTGGCTGTTAGCTACTCCGCATTGTGAGACACTTTTTGACATATCAAGGCGTACAGCTTTAATATTGCTTCTGGCATCTGGTCGCAGAATACATGACCTAACCTTGCTAGAGGTGACTGAGGAAAGTCTTGTTATTGAAAATGACAAGATTATTTTGTGGCCTAAATTTGGTTCAAAAACTTGACACAGGAACACATCAACAATCAGGTTGGCTTTTGTTAAAGAACCAGAATGTTAATATTTGCCCAGTCCGACATGTCATGAAAACTCTTAAAAATTTCCAAGAACCGTCGAGCCAGTGGTGGTAATATAATAAGCCTTTTATTTCCATTATGGGAGTCATTAAACCAGCTTCTAGGACAATTATAGCTGGATGGATCAGGTCCATTTTCAGGGAAGTTAAAATAGATGCACCCCTGGCAGCATTCGATCAGCAGTAGCATCAAAGAGTTGGGTAGAAGATAGACCTGTACAAGAAATATTAGACAGAGGTAATTGGAGGAGTATGTCAACATTCACCAATCATTATTGCCGCAGAGTACAAAGACGGAATGATCATTCTGAAGATTTGTTGCAGAGAACATTCTCAGTTATATAAACAATAGTTATTATTTTATTATTATTGTTATTTTTGTTTTGTTTTGTTTGATTATTTTACCTTATAATAAGGAATTGTTATTTTATTATTATCCTTTTGTTTTGTTTGATTATTTTACTTTATAATGAGAATAGAATTTATAACTGTGATCAAAATGATAGAATTATATGATTTTCATTTTTATATTTTCTACTTAAATAAAATATATATATATATATATATATATATATATATAATTGTGGTAAATATAATAATCACATAGCGTTTGGGTATTTAATTTCTCCCTTCTCACCAGCAGATAACAAACAGGTCTTCACATCAACGCTGTGTGTTTTATGAAGGCACATAATAGCACTGTTTTGCATTCCAACAAAACAGATATTATGTGTAGAATAAAACACACAGCGATGCAAGACTCTTGCAGGTGAGTGAAGACACGTATGATTCAAATAACTGTCAACTCGCCACAAGCGTCACGACAGTGGCGCCTCTGGTGAGAAGAAGGTGTAAGTAAACAGAATCCACAGATTATACAGGTATATAACTATAGACAAAGCATAACCATAGACAGCTTCTTCACATCAACGCTGTGTGTTTTATTCTACACATAATATCTGTTTTGTTGGAATGCAAAACAGTGCTATTATTTATTTAATTCCGTTAGTATAAGTGCCGAAATTGTTAAAATAACACCCGCCTCAATGTGCGAGCCCCGCAGGCGATTGTGGAACGACAGTGTCTTATTAACTGATGAACCCGCCGCCAATAGTAATGTTAATATTTGATAAATGTGAAATCAGAAATGACTCAAATGTTCTCAAAGCTCTCACATGTTCTGTGATTATTTTAGGACAGACCAGGTAATGTTAAAGAAAAATATCTTGGGTTACAAACTACTTCAGATTTGTAGCCATGGACACTTTGCTTAAAACATTATCATAATACCTTAGAACTAGATGTTGGCTCATTGGTGGGACTGCCGGGGGCTGGGATGTACGCCAATGCTGGGGTTGGCGGCTCATCATCTTCATCAAAATATCTGCAACAGAATAAATTATACATTTAATTGTTATTTATATTCTTTTTATTATAAGTGCACAGTAAAATGAGCCCACTCTACTTGATGGTAAGCAGAGTGGGGTCCACATAGGATTTCGACTGACAGAAGATAATTACTCCTCGACAATATAATAATGTAATACAAGGTATACACCACCATCAGCAAATTATTTATTTTGTTACATTTTCTCTAAAAGCAGATTAATTACAGTCCAAAAGATTTTATGTAATTAAGTTGCTATAGTGCTATAGGCTCAGTGAACAAGAGGAAAACCACATAAGAGATGGAGTGACAGTAATGTAAACACAGGCAGCAATATGGAAAAAAAAATTAAGAAAGAGAAATGTGGTATCATTTGGAAGAGGCATTTATCTATAATAAAGCAGAACTTACACAATATTAACAATAACTTAAAGTTGTAGAAAATATATTAAGATTAAAATATTAATGCAAAGAAAGAAAGAAAAAAATACTTACAACCTTATTAATAAAAACTAAAGAAAAAACTAAATGTAATTCTAATTGTGTAAGTGTTTAATAAAGCTTATTGTTATATAATTGTGGATAAAAACGGCAAGGGAAAGGGAATAATGGCAAAGGCTGGAGGAGGCCTTCTGTCAAAAGGACAAGCTTTAAAGAGGACTTTTGAGTTAAAGTAAAAAAAAAGTATATGAACTCTGTTTTTAGTAAAAAAAGGCTTTTGATTTTTTACTGGATTATTATACTAATATCACAGTTGTTTGTCTAGAGCTTCGGTTGCTACCTCACAATTTAGTTGTTACAATCTGTATGTTGATATTTAACCAATATAGTTATAGCTGGTTTCTACCACATTGACATTTCAGTAGTATCAAGTTTCATATCTGTAGTGAAACTATACTTGTTATGCTGCACTCTGATATTCAAAACAAAGTGCATAGAATGATTGTACTGCATAAGTCTGTTTTTACCTTTAAGGTTATCTAATAGTTGTGATAACTGTTTGTTAACCTTATGCTGTATTATTACTTGCCTCTTTTATTAGTGATTTAAAATTTAAAATTGAATTGTAGGCGTCTTAAAGCCCCATATTTTCCAATAAGTCAATGTCTAAATGATTATAAAGAATTCATTTGTCTGTTGGTTTAGTCCGTACTAAAAATAACGCATTATTTGTGTAAGTTGCGATGAGTTAGGTTTGGGCCACAGGGTCTAGGTGAAAACAAAAAGAAGCATGTTCTATCTAGGATATCAAAGTAGTTATACCCACCTACTAAGAACAAACAATAGCTGAGTTCCTTGTTTATTAATGTTGTGTTCGCACCACCCACATACATACAAACAATGTTGCTGTTGAACATCACCTACATAAAATAAACATTACAAAATAAATCTACTTACTCATCCTCAGTCTTGGATCTCTTCTTCCCAATGCTACCCCAGTTCCCAGTCACAGCATTCTGCGTTATAGAGCTCATGGTGGAGTAGCCCTGCTTGGACAGGCCCGATGTCGGCGGTGGGACTGCATGCATGGTTGCCGACGGTGGAGGCACCGCATGCAGCGACACATTCGATGGATTACGCTTCGGCATCGTGAACCCCGCGAAACCGAAGCCCTTGCCGCTGCTACCGCCTGAATTGTAGCTCATCTTCAATCCTTTTTCACCGCCTCAATAATAAATGTAATCGACCAAAATCAAACGATTCGCATAACAATAAGGTTATTATTGTTTACGCTTACAGATTTCTGTAATTAATTATCACATTATATGTCACTTCAGATAATTATAAGAGACAATTACAAAAAATTAAACCAGTTTGAAGGCGATAAATAATTATTTTACAGACATCGACAACGTCCATCAAATGACAAAATAAATCGGTAAAAAAATTTACGAAATAGTGTTGATTTAAGCCTACTCTACATTTCATACTAAGCACAAACTCGAGAGTATCAATAAACTAATTTTCGGATAATTTGTTTAATTACATATCTATTACCTACTACATTCAAAAGTATAATAGTCAACGAGAAAATAGTTTAATAACTCTTACTATATTATATTATTTACGATAAATAATATTCAAACATAAGACAATGACATAATAGTTTGTTCGGATAAAATCGACTAAACAATGAGCACATTTTTGTTCAATCGCCAATCTGTCAGACATGAAATGACAAATGACGTGACAAAAA
>NW_023595237.1:0-6000 GCF_014839805.1 Manduca sexta | reverse complement strand
AACCACAGAGCAATGGCTGCGTAAAGTAATAAAAAATATAAATAATTTTTGTAACCTTAATTAATAACCTTTTGTTTTATTATACCTTAAAGTCACTAAGTGGGTATAGAAGCGCACGTGTTTTATGCCACTCATAAATATTATTTCAGTTGATTTTTTGTCTATTGCCTAGTTATTGGGTTTTATGGTATCGTAAAATTTTTAAATTCCCAAGGAATACATATTAAGATCAGTTAACCCTTACATTTCACACTAGGATAAAACAAAAAAATATAAATTTCAACGTATTTCGTGGATTTCCTTCGTTTTTACTCCCTTATTTGAAATTGTAGTATATTTAAGAGGAATTGTACCTATGAAGAATGTTTGCCTCTATCATATTCAGCTATTAAATTATCATAATGATGATTCATTAGAAAATGGCTCTACCTTTTCAAAAAAATATAAATTTGATCGAATTTCGTGGATTTCCATCGTTTGTACTCCCTTGTTTCGGATTGTGTACTATGTTAGAGAGGGATTGCACCTCTGAGGGACGTATTCGTCCATCATATTCAGCTATAAAATCATTACAATGATGATTTATTTAAAAATGGCCGTACTTGGAAGAAAATAATAATTTTCTACGAATTTCGTGCATTTCCGTCATTTGTACTCCGTGGTTTCGATTGTACTATGTACAGAGAAATGATACCTCTTAGGGACGTATTCTTCTATCACATTCAGCTATAAAATCATCACATTAATTATTCATTTGAAAATGGCCGTACTTGGAAGAAAATAATCATTTTCTACGTATTTCGTGGATTTCCATCGTTTGTACTCCCGTTTCGGATTATACTATGTTACAGAGGATTTACCTCTAAGTGACATATATTCTTCCATGATATTTAGCAATCAAATCATCATATTAATTATTCATTTGAAAATGGCTGTACTTTTTTAAAAAAATATAATTTTCTAAGTATTTCGTGGATTTCCATCGTTTGTACTTTCCCGTTTCGGATTGTACTATGTTACAGAGGGATTGTACCTCTGAGGGACGTATTCATCCATCGTATTCAGCTATAAAATCATCACAATGATTATTCATTTGAAAATGGCCGTACTTGGAAGAAAAAAATCATTTTCTACGTATGTCGCAGATTTCCATCATTTGTACTCCCTTGTTTCGGATTGTATTATATTACAGAGGGATTGTACCTCTAAGTGACATATTTTTCCATGATATTTAGCAATCAAATCATCATATTAATTATTCATTTGAAAATGGCTGTACTTTTTTAAAAAATAATCATTTTCTAAGTATTTCGCGGATTTCCATCGTTTGTATTCACTAGTTTCGGATTGTACTATATTACAGAGGGATTGTACCTCTGAGTGACATATTCTTCCATGATATTCAGTAGTAAAATCATCATATTAATTATTCATTTGAAAATGGCTGTACTTTTTAAAAAAATAATAATTTTCTAAGTATTTCGTGGATTTCCATCATTTGTACTTTCCCGTTTCGGATTGTACTATGTTACAGAAGGATTGTACCTCTGAGGGACATATTCGTCCATCATATTCCGGTATAAAATCATCACAATGATGATTTTTTTAAAAAAGGCCGTACTTGGAAGAAAATAATCATTTTCTACGTATTTCGTGGATTTCCATCGTTTGTACTCCCTTGTTTCGGATTGTATTATATTACAGAGGATAGTACCTCTGAGTGACATATTCTTCCATGATATTCAGCAATAAAATCATCATATTAATTATTCATTTGAAAATGGCCGTACTTGGAAGAAAATAATCATTTTCTACGTATTTCGTGGATTTCCATCGTTTGTACTCCCTTGTTTCGGATTGTATTATATTACAGAGGATAGTACCTCTGAGTGACATATTCTTCCATGATATTCAGCAATAAAATCATCATATTAATTATTCATTTGAAAATGGCCGTACTTGGAAGAAAATAATCATTTTCTACGTATTTCGTGGATTTCCATCGTTTGTACTCCCTTGTTTCGGATTGTATTATATTACAGAGGATAGTACCTCTGAGTGACATATTCTTCCATGATATTCAGCAATAAAATCATCACATTAATTATTCATTTGAAAATGGCTGTAATTTAAAAAAATAATCATTTTCTACGTATTTCGTGGATTTCATCGTTTGTACTCCCTCGTTTCGGATTGTACTTTATTACAGAGGGATTGTACCTCTGAGGGACGTATTCATCCATCACATTCAGCTATAAAATCATCACAATGATGATTTATTTAAAAATAGCCGTACTTGGAAGAAAATAATAATTTTCTACGTATTTCGTGAATTTCCATCATTTGTACTCCCTCGTTTCGGATTGAACTATGTTACAGAGGGATTGTACCTCTGAGAGACGTATTCGTCCATCATATTCAGCATAAAATCATCACAATGATGATTTTTTTAAAATGGCCGTACTTGGAAGAAAATAATCATTTTCTACGTATTTCGCGGATTTCCATCGTTTGTACTCCCTTGTTTCGGATTGTATTATATTACAGAGGGATTGTACCTCTGAGTGACATATTCTTCCATGATATTCAGCAATAAAATCATCACATTAATTATTCATTTGAAAATGGCTGTAATTTTAAAAAAAAAATCATTTTCTACGTATTTCGTGGATTTCCATCGTTAGTACTCCCTAGTTTCGGATTGTATTATATTACAGAGGGATAGTACCTCTGAGTGACATATTCTTCCATGATATTCAGCAATAAAATCATCATATTAATTATTCATTTGAAAATGGCCGTACTTGGAAGAAAATAATCATTTTCTACGTATTTCGTGGATTTCCATCGTTTGTACTCCCTTGTTTCGATTGTATTATATTACAGAGGGATAGTACCTCTGAGTGACATATTCTTCCATGATATTCAGCAATAAAATCATCATATTAATTATTCATTTGAAAATGGCCGTACTTGGAAGAAAATAATCATTTTCTACGTATTTCGTGGATTTCCATCGTTTGTACTCCTTGTTTCGGATTGTATTATATTACAGAGGGATAGTACCTCTGAGTGACATATTCTTCCATGATATTCAGCAATAAAATCATCACATTAATTATTCATTTGAAAATGGCTGTAATTTAAAAAAAATAATCATTTTCTACGTATTTCGTGGATTTCTATCGTTTGTACTCCCTCGTTTCGGATTGTACTATATTACAGAGGGATTGTTCCTCTGAGGGACGTATTCATCCATCACATTCAGCTATAAAATCATCACAATGATGATTTATTTAAAAATAGCCGTACTTGGAAGAAAATAATAATTTTCTACAAATTTCGTGCATTTCCGTCATTTGTACTCCCTCGTTTCGGATTGAACTATGTTAGAGAGGATTGTACCTCTGAGAGACGTATTCGTCCATCATATTCAGGCATCAAATCATCACAATGATGATTTATTTTAAACCAGGCCGTACTTGGAAGAAAATAATCATTTTCTACGTATTTCGCGGATTTCCATCGTTTGTACTCCCTTGTTTCGGATTGTATTATATTACAGAGGGATTGTACCTCTGAGTGACATATTCTTCCATGATATTCAGCAATAAAATCATCATATTAATTATTCATTTGAAAATGGCTGTAATTTTTAAAAAAAGTAATCATTTACTACGTATTTCGCGGATTTCCATCGTTTGTACTCCCTTGTTTCGGATTGTACCATGTTAGAGAGGGATTGTACCTCTGAGGGGCGTCTTCCGTCTTCAGTCGTCTTCTTTCAGCTATAAAATCATTAAAATGATGGTTGATTTGAAAATGCCGCGAGTTTATGTTACTACACAAGGCGGTGATTGACAAAACTCTCAGTACACCATATCTCTTGTCCCTATAAGGTACAAACAAAATAAAAACGGTACAATCCGGTACTGACCTAGTATAATTTTAAACTCACTTGCCAACTTCAAACAGGTCAAAAACAATTTATATAGGTAATAAAGTTAATGAAAAGTATAGTAACAAAGAAGCCAGCTCGGGCTGGCAGGAAAGAAGAAATAAAATGATGTATATATGTTATTTTAAATAAATAATAAGGGAGAAACGCGTCGTGATCCTCATCGGTGAGGACAATAAAAGCCCTAACCTAGCTAACCTACCAGCCTTTCACTAGCTACCTAAGCGATAACTACCCGAAGAAGAAAGGCAGAAAGAAACTCCAGGCTTTATTTTTGTCATCAATTGTCCATTGAATCTTTTATAATATTATTTTTAAATATATATTTTTTAATAAGTCTTTTGTATACAAAGTCTGATTAATTATATAAGCTTATATACGCTCATCACCGTAAAAGTGCGGAGAAAATCCACCTAAAAGTATTTAACAACAACTAAAAATTAACGAAAAAAACAATAATACTAAAACATTTATAAAAATTATGAAACAGTGTACAGCGTGCATACGCCTACATTTACAAACATAATTTTGTTGTTTTACATTTCATATTTTGACATAGATCATACATACATACATGCATAATATATATTATAGCATCACACCTTTATCCCTTTTAAGGGATAGACAGAAGTGTAACACCACAGCGCGATAGCTGTACTGTGATCGAAATATTATCAGTTGTGTTTTTGATTTAAGTTTGCTTGAATCTACTTCTTACATACATATGTATAGCATCACACCTTTTCCCCTTTTCAGGGGTAGGCAAAGGTGTAACATTTCAGCGCGATAGTCGTATTGTAAGTGAAACATAACTACGCCATCGAGACAGTATATTTTATAGTACAAGTCCATCTAGATTAACCAGCAATTTCAATTAGACACCGACTCCAAAATTCGTATCCAGTATATACCTGTTATGTGAAATTATTTTTGGTTTTGAGTGGTTTTGAAGGCCGTTTATTTATTTTTATATTATTAAATTATTTTTATTTTCAAAACAGCTCGAGCAACATAATCCTTATTGTGGTAACTAATTAGCAACAAATTCCTACATTACGACTTATCAAATAAGTATAAGTTTCGTGAGTGTCCATGCTAGCTTGATATCAAGATAGCAGTGGTAGCTTTTTCTAAACGGCTTGAGCAAAAAATCGAAATAGTGGTAACTAATTAGCAACAAATTAGCAACAAATTCCTACATTACGTCTGATCAAATAAGTATAAGTTTCGTGAGGGCCCATGCTAGCTTGATATCAAGATAGCAGTGGCAGCTTTTTTCTAAACGGCTTGAGCAAAAAAATCGAAATAGTGGTAACTAATTAGCAACAAATTAGCAACAAATTCCTACATTACGTCTGATCAAATAAGTATAAAATTCGTAAGGGTCCATGCTAGCTTGATATCAAGATAGCAGTAGTAGCTTTTTTTTCTAAACGGCTGGAGCAAAAAATCGAAATAGTGGTAACTAATGAGCAACAAATTAGCAACAAATTCCTACATTACGTCTGATCATATAAGTATAAGTTTCGTTATGGTCCATGCTAGCTTGATATCATGATAGCAGTGACCGGTATTTATTCTAAACGGCTGGAGCAACAAAATCGAAATAATGCTAACTAATTAGCAACAAATTAGCAACAAATTCCTACATTACGTCTGATCAAATAAGTGTAAGTTTCGTGAGGGTCCATGCTAGCTTGATATCAAGATAGCAGTGGTAGCTTTTTCTAAACGGCTTGAGCAAAAAATCGAAATAGTGGTAACTAATGAGCAACAAATTAGCAACAAATTCCTACATTACGTCTGATCATATAGGTATAAGTTTCGTTATGGTCCATGCTAGCTTGATATCATGATAGCAGTGACCGGTTTTTTTTCTAAACGGCTGGAGCAACAAAATCGAAATAGTGGTAACTAATTAGCAACAAATTAGCAACAAATTCTAAAATATATTTGGTTTAATTCTGCTAAGTTACTACTGCTACCTTGACAGAGCTAATTTTATTCATCATCAGAAACAAGAAGGCGACTGGTGAACATAA
>NW_023595236.1:0-10773 GCF_014839805.1 Manduca sexta | reverse complement strand
AAGAGGTAAGCATTATCTGAGCGAGTATTGGATCCAGTCCCTTCTTTTTTTTATTACCTTAGTAGGCAAACGCGTAAGCGATCCGCCTGATGGTAAGCAGTATCCAAGGCACAGCCAAGCTTACCTACCGGAAAATACACCTTACACCGACATCTTGATGCCCAGAATTCCTCGTAGGGGAGACCTAGGAAGGTTGTGACAATTTTTACTTAAATGAACATATCTCAAGAAAGAAATATACCACGATTATGAACTGTATGCCTCATCATAGCTCAGTCCTTACCGTTTTTAAAACAGTCATTAAAGTAAATAAAAAGGTATATGATTTCTGAGAAAATCCATGAAAACTGAAACTACTCCCTTTGTCACAACTCTCCTAATACCGAGGTAAGTTGTGACAGGTACAAAGGTAAGTTGTGACAGCTGTGTTTCTGGATTATATTTGATAGACAAGTAGATTTACATACAGGGTCATTTTGACAACGCTTTACTAAATGAAACCACATACTCATCTACTTGGAAATAACACTTTACAGTAAGTTACTTGAGCCGTAGATGTAAAAATAAAAAAAGTATAAGTTTCGAACAAAATAAATATTAATAAAAAAGCAATTCCAATTTTACACGTCCTAAAGCTACTACTACTACTCTAAGAGAATTCGTCGCAGCGGCAACATCATACTTCCAGCCAGAAATACACCCCCATACACGCCATATTCGCATTAAAGTACAAAATGATCAAATAATCAGATAACTAAAACCAGGATTACTCGTGAAAATATTAGTTATTAATGTGTGATTTTTGGCACAATGTCAGCAAAGATGAAGACGAGTATGTGGTTTCATTCGCAATGGCAAAATGACCCTGTATGTATTATAAACAAAATAAACATTTTTTTCATAAAAATACTTTACTTATTTTTGACAGAATTATAAGAACTACAATAACATGAAACATTAACATAACAAGCATTAAATCTTTTGTAAGTATTTATGACATATTTATGAGATCAGCCGTTTTAAATTCAGTCAAAAATATTAATCTAGTCTGATAAGCAAAAATAAATAAATGACAGACATCGCAGCTCGCCCCCAGTGCAATCTTCGTGAGACCAGCCTCTGCATTTCAGACACTGGACCCACTTTGCATTTGATCTGGCACTGAGCTACACTTCTACTGCCTTCTCATTTTGTGCCAACATAAAGGCAAAATACTTAAATACTTCCCGTTTCTTTTAGCCCATTATTGGATGCTGCACATGTCAATAAATAATCGCATAATATATTTTCTCCGTCTTCTGTAAATAACGTATGACTGATATAACTCATAGACGGAGCCACATCAGTTGCATTATCTTGAAAAGCCTTTTTCTTCTTAATAAACCTATGTAAAGACATGTAGTTGAGATTGTAAGAGGATGCGGCATTTGGAAGACTTTGACCTCTTATTAGCAACTTCTTCAAAGGCCAATTCATAAATATTGACACTAGCGAGGCCCATATCAGTCTTTGCGTGTAAATATACGGCATTCTAAAACAAAAAATAGATAATTCAGCATTCAACATTACACCGCATACCCAAACAAGTTCCTAACAAAAAACATTTTAAAGACGAAGTTTAAGTATCGCATATTTTATAGTCAAAGTAGGGTGTAAGAATTAATTAAAACAAACGAATTTATACATATAAATAGAAAACAAACATTGCAAAAAGCATGTAAAACAAGGTAATCAGAAAATGAACTTAGCCTAGGAGAGTTGTGACACGCTGTCACAACTTTCCTAGGTGCCAGAAATCGTGACCTGGTCAAAATAATATTGCTTAATTTCGAAACAAGATCCAAACACAAAAATACAGTGCCATGCTTAGAAACTTCATAAACCGCAAAATATAAGAAAAAATTGCAAATCCACCAGAACATAATATGTATCGATATAAATACAATCAAAATTTTGATATAAAACTTACTTTTCAGATTTTTTTCCATGCAGACGTCGTACTTACGAAACCGCTGGCCGTGCGCCACTGGCGCTTACAGTATCGAGTAGCGTTTCTCTAAAGAAGCAATCGTGCGCTTTAGCCAGTTCCCTAACGGTCGGAGGTTCTGAGAAATCGTCTTTGTCACAACTCTCCTCTGTCACAACCCTCCTAGGTCTCCCCTACTGGACTATTGAAACGTTACATATTTTAAGTATAGAAATTTGGATTTTTTTGTTAACTTGATTAGCTATTGTCATAATTTGACCCTTACATTAATTCATACCAAAGTTTGTTTTCTCTCCAAAGATTGAAAATAAATCGACGACTGCTCTGTTGAGCAGTGAGCAAGAGCGTTTATATTTGAAACGTAAACTTTCCATCTACAAAGCTGGTAAACTTAATAATTTTATATGGTATAAATAATATGTTCGCAAACCCAGATTTAAAAAAAATATTGTAAAACAGGTTCAATTCTTTTGTTCTCAATTTGACATATCTTTTGTCTTCGAATATATGTAAAATATTTTATTCTGTGTATAAAGGAGTAACCGAAAACTAGTGTAGCTTCGGCATGAATTTTACAAAGGCTAAGCTAACGTTTTGACCTAGTTACTTTCGTGATGTAAAGTTGTGAGAATAATTGTCTAACAAAAATTACTTTTATCAGGGTTACACGGTGAGTTTCGAAAAACGACAATTCCATAGACTTAAATACACGATATAAAAATAAAAATTGACAGGCAATCTTTTGTTTGGAGATGTTCGTTAAAAAAATTACTACTTACTTGAAGGAATTAATAATTGTAGATAATTTATTCAGACAAGTGCAAAAGCGGCGATAGCCTAATTGTTTGTGGAACGGACTGCCGAGACGAATGTCCGCAGGTTCAAATCCTAAAGGCACACACCTCTGACTTTTCTAAAAAAAATATGTTATGTATTCTTTGTGAATTATCGCTTGCTTTAACGGTGAAGGAAAACATCGTGATGAAATCATTCGTGAGGAAACCTGCATACCTGAGAAATTCTCTATTAGGAATTTTCGAAGGTGTGTAAAGTCTACCAATCTTCACTAGGCCTATTCCCTCTCAGTAGTAGAGGAGGCCCGTGCCCAACAGTGGGACAGTATATTATATATAATACAGGGCTGATAATTATTATATTATTATTAAGTGCAAAAAAGCATTAAAACTAAAGTTAGGCAAATATAGTGAACTTACGAATCATTAAATCAAAATCATGAACTATACCTATATAATATGTATCCCAGATTTTATTGTTAAATAATTCTATTATTATCATTATTTACTGCTTAAAGATACCATACAACAAACATTTTGGCATATCATATTTAACGCGAAAATCTAGTATTCTTCACGCGCGTATTTTGTAAACGATGTCGACTATCAGAAATGGCTGCGGTGAAAAATATGTACATAATGGTGGCACAAGTATACGGTACAAAATACAAAGTACATACGCGGGCTACTCGATTGTCATGTAAGAAAGGCAAAGCAACATGTAGATGGCCATTAACCTACATCGCTGATCATACACATTTTCAATATTTTTCACACACGATACATTTACGTAGATATAATTGAATATTTTTTAACAAATCATAGCTGATTTTACCGCTGTTTTCGAAAATATGAAAATCCTATCCAGGGGCCTTATTCTCTATCCCGCACGTTATTTTGACAGTGCGTAACAAGCACGTAACACAACGCGTCATGTTTAGGACTATAGAAATTTGGCTTACAGAATACCATTCCATGCACATTTCTCGAAGATAACATGACATGGCCTCGTTACGCGTTTACACTATCATACAGAATAAGGGCCCTGACAGTAAGCTCTACGCTTCTCCACTTATAATACCCACCTAATACTATTATTTACACAAATAAACTGAATACTTGTCCAAACGGAATCTCGACAAGGGACCAAGCATATAATAGCTGAAAAATAAAACGTCCTATAAAAAATATTATCATAATAAAAAATCACTTGAGATTTACTAAGCATGTAATTTAATTAAAAGTAAATACAAAAAGAACAAGGCTATAAATAAACTCTTACTCGTCGAGATTTTACGAACTTTGTAAACAGCCTCTCCGAGAATATGGCGTGCGTCGTAAAATTATAAAATTTACTTCACTCGCGACCCGGGAACCTCTAAAATGTTAGTTATGGACATTTTGTCCGAAACATTGCCCGGGGGCTTATTATTTTCTAGGAACAGGGATTCTTGTCGGTTACAAGATTATTGTTTTGTTAGTTGTGTTGTTCTGTCATGCCGACCGATGGCAGCCAGAATTTAGTGCCTTAGGCTGTTGGAATTTACTTAGTATTATAATAATAAACAATTGCAAAAAATAGTATGTACATATTTGCTTAGGCTCATACGTACTCTTATTATTTTTTATTGGCATTTTTTGACTACAGTATACGTAATGGTTGTGTTTTCATATTATTATGTCCTAAACGTAAGCCTTTGATTGAAAGCCAGTGTGGGCAGGAATACACGGTTATGGGTTTGCAATACTTTCTGATATAGATAAAAAACGAAAGGGTTTTCGCCGTGTATAATATGATCGTTATTAT
Source organism: Manduca sexta (assembly GCF_014839805.1). Lineage (NCBI taxonomy): Eukaryota > Metazoa > Arthropoda > Insecta > Lepidoptera > Sphingidae > Manduca > Manduca sexta. The sequence continues at coordinate 6,185 of NW_023595236.1, read as the reverse complement.
AATAATATTGGGTACAATTTGTTTTTTTATTATATACAAAACTGCCAATGAAAAAATATATTCAAAAGTAAAAATAATAAGTCAAGCTTACATCGGTAATTTGTAATGTGGGTAGACATAATGTTATTATCTAGGTTGTGTGATTGCTATCAATCTTTAATAAAAATTCAATGTTTAAATCCGTAGATAATCGATTTTATCAAGTTTGTATAAGGGTTGAGAGTTGAGAGGGTAGCTTCTAAAGTTAGTTATTGGGAGTTCGTTTTATCCATCGATATATATGTACTACGTACTAGATTTGGCGTTCCGAACATTCACTGTGTCCAACTGAATTGAACTGCAATCCATACAACTGCTTTAGTATGGTGTCAATATTGCCAGCTTGTGGTTGTGTACGGAGCATAATATAACAACTCGAGTCCAAGTGTAAACCTGGATTTGAATAAAAATGTTAATCAAATAGGTAAAAATATTTATTGTTCAAGTGAATCAATATGCTATAACAGTGACGTTTTAGTTGCTATTTTAGTTAAAAATTTGAACAAATAGTTTATATGAACGTTGGTGTCTATAGAATATACGTCAGTGATTTTGTCTGTGTTATATACATAGTCTACACGGAATATAAAATAACTTCTCTATCGGTATTACATAATATAATAGCGAATCGAGACATAGTGTAAACTGACAAAAGCCATGCTGTATAGATTTCTTTACAGAGTGGACCGACACGACTTGAAAATTTACTACATAGGTAGTATTTTAAATTTCGAGGTAGTACCATGAGTACCTACCACTGTCTCAAAGAATATAACGTAGTTACAACTCGCTATTTCAGAAAGAAAAGAATATAGCAACAGCACGCTGTTACGGTTCATATAGGCTTAGTCACGATGTTGATCTCTCATTCAGGATCTAAACGAGTGTGCTGCACCGGCCGACGAAATTATCCAGGTAAGATTATAAAAAACAAGACCCTGGGGTGGTCGGAATTATAGGTGGTAGGCCTCATGTTGCCATTAACGCCGCAGGCTACCTTCGATGCGCGGGAGCTTCTAAATCCTTTCCAAGTCCCCCTTTCCTCAGCCTAAAATCAAGAGACGGTCTGCACTAAGCGGCACCGCACCGCACCGCGGAAAATATAAAATCACGCACATAGGTATATACTGGTGGTGGTGTAAGAAATGATTATTTTGTACCCTTTGTGTATTTTTTACTGAAAATTTCTAAAAATCCCGAAATATTTTTTTACCAAAAAGAAATTTCAAATCTCATTTTTGGAACAGAAGTAAAAATTAACTCAGGGCCTTGTAATAACGAGTCTACGAAATATCCTATGAATTCAACTTTCTTCACAAACATAAAAACCATAAGTACCTATATTTCCCTTTATATTGTATATTACAGTCACATTATCTCAGTATAGAAGAAACCCTTTGGCATACAATTGAATAAAGCCCTTTTACCTTAACTGGACATGTCTATATCGGCATGTTTGGCGCGCAATTTCACAATAAAAGGGGTCGAGACGTAGATTGTGTTAGGTTCGATGATAAAATTATACACAAATGCTGATAGGCAAATTGAAAGCTTGTTTGTGATTTGCAAACGTAAGTTAGACAGAATTATATACCGAGCAGCGGAATGGGTGGAATTTTGTTTTTATTCACGTACACTTTAACGCGTAAAATCGCGAAAAATACGTAAAGTAATTTTATTTCAATGTCATTATTAATTTATACTAATATAGCTGAAGTGTTTGTTTTTTATTAATGCACTGATCTCAACAACTACTAAACCAATTTTGATATTTTTTTCATTAATAAGCTACATTACTCCTGAGTGCATTGTGCTATTTTTTATTTCGGGAAATTATTTATCCTGAAATAACTTTTCCACGCGGATAGAGCCGCATGCAAAAACTAGTTATGAATAATAATAATTATTACCTCTCCAAACACCATTACAAACCAAAAAAATTACCTCTATACACATATTAATAAAAATAATAAAACAATGTGACTTTCTTTCTAATTCGTGTTTTTATGTTTATATGAACACTAAATATTTTTGAAGTCGATACCTAATTTGAATTACTAACCAAGCTAACTAAATACACGAATGAATATTGTATTAAAATGAGACTACTGCATCTTCGAAGTTGAAGACCAAACAATATTTTGTAATATGTATGTTAAAGATATACAAAACCCAATACAAAAAGACTACTTAATTAAAATCCTATTTGATTTTGATTGGTGCTCTTTTTCATCTCCGACGTTCAAAGTCAAACGATATTTTAATGTGGTAGTATCTTATTATATTGAATTTGTTATAATGAAGCCAAAAAGAATCATTAAAATCCGATTTGATTTTTAAGAGTCTCCTCTGCATTTTCATAGTCCAATGCTTTATACTGATGAAATTAAAATGTTACAATTTTGAAGCTATACAAAATCGAATGTAAAAAGATAATTTAAATCTGATCACGGGATAAGAAATTATCGCTGAGCAAACATACAAAATACGATGAAGAATAATAATATAACCTCTCTCCTTTGGAGCCAAGTCGTATATTCATGTTAGTATAATGATTTATGTTTACGCGAATGTTAGACATTAAATTAAAAGTATTTGTTGGATTTTATCGTGGTTTTTATATTATATTTTTCTCCCAACGACTTAAAGACTGCAGCTTTCATGATCATGGGAGAGACTGAGATGTTGGTCGTCCGAAAAGTCAAAGTTACAATATCTACCTTCATTTGTTTTAATTTTTAGCTATTATGGGTCCGATCTACGCAGAACGAGCTCACAGTGATTTGAAGTCTAGCAGACAGTCTTTTAGGTTCTGATTTACTTGATTGTATGCTATGTATGGAAATTCCAACAGTGAGCAAACATATATTCTGGCTCTAGGCTAAGGAAATAAATGAAAATACCAACAAAATTATATTATCATTTATTTATTATTTATCCTTAACTTGCTATATTGAAATAATATGATGTTTTACGTAATATTATTGCGCCATTGTTTTCTCCCTAAGTACATTGTGTCAAAATAAATATTCGCATTTTACGTCAACTTTACAATTATTTAATTATAATCATTAATTCCATTAAATTATACCACTATAATTTATCTACTTAATAATCTACCTTCTTCTATCATCTTCTGTACTTCTTCCCTCAAACTCTTCGCTTCCGCTTGCCTTTCTTCTAAACTTCTAGCTGGCTTCGATGGATGACCGGATTTGAACCTGTAAACGTTAATTTTGGGTTAATAACATCCAATATCTAAACCAACCAATGCAAATTATAATTACCCTAAAATAAAACCTATTAATTGACCAGCAACTTATAAGCGGCTGCTACTTTGAAAGCAACTCTAATAGACATGAAATAAAGTATATTTTTGTTACTCAATTTTTAACAAAACAACAATACGTAGTACTGTATGTTTGTATCAGTTTTGAGGCCTCAAATCACGTACACGTTTGTCTCTCTCCTATAATCGGTTCCACATTTACAGCTACTGAAGAAGCCTAAAGGACTGACGAGGCAATCTCTCGTTAACTGGAATTTCTTTTAAACTTGTAACTTACTGGTCGTGTTTCGCTAATTCGAGATATATCAAATCATTTTCAATGAAGTCCCCTTTTTTCCTCGGCATTATGTGACAATGAAGGTGCTGCAACAAAAGAAAATTCATTATAAATTTAATTGACAACACGTTTTAACACACCATTCACATTGTGTACTTTATAACAACCAAAATCCAAGATACTGCGTTCGCACATAATTCCATGCCAAGGCCCTAGATGGCGTTCTAATAATATCGATACCTGGCACTAGATGGCGTTATTTAGTAGCGCCATCACATAGTAAAAGCATCGGAATTTTGTTTCGTAATTTTTAAGTATACCAACTTGAAGTAAACATTCAAAAGTCGCCAGGAAATAATGCCCTGTTTAAGTACATTCAATGCCCTTTTCTCACCTCCTCCCTCCCTACTTACGCCTAAATATTGCCAGTAAGCTATAAATATGTATATTTATAATGTACCTGTACTGTCTGTCCCGCGTCCGGTCCGTCTTGTATCGTAATCGTACAGGATTGTGTGTTGTGCACTTTCTCCACTAGCTGAAACAAAATAATTACAATTTGTTACCGTTGAAGTACTTCAGATCCGGATCGAAGGACCAAACTATTAGCGTTCATAAGTACAAGAATGCGCGAAACCCCAGTTAATGTTTGCATGAAATGAAGCTATTAACAATAGTTATTGCGCTTTTCACCCTGCTCGAAGGACCAAATCAACATAAATCTGAATATTTTAATAAATAATTAACAATTGATCATATTTTTTAATTCAGTTTTGGTTGATGTTACTGCTGTCCGTCTGTCTGTATAAAATAATTTTACCTTTTGCACCAGCCTTATAGTTTTGTAGAAGTCTTCGGCTTCCTCGTCCGTAAGGTCCTTGTTCCTCTCGGCCATTCTTATTGGAGCTACGAGCACGTGGCCTGAGGTAACGCATCTGAAAATAATGTATCATAAGACTTTCGTACTAAAACAATGAGAAACCCAATGAGTCTGACAATACTCAGATATAAGATTTAAAAAATAAATGAATCGTATAAAAAAAATGAATTCAGGCTGGAAATTCTTCAAAGCTTTGGGGACACAAATGAAACATAATATCGCGATATTCTGCAAACAAGTCTAATTTAAATGTTAACCATTCATGTACACTACGGCGCCATTAGATATTTTAGAAATTTTTACAATTGTTCATGCTAATAGAAAATAGAAAAAATAACACCTTTACAAATTACAATAACGCTAGTGCAAAAAATCGTTAAATTCACTTTATAATCCACAACATTTGCGATGTATGAGACTGACATATCCTAATAATTATAAGTCTATCGCTTTTATATGTCATTTCCATAAATTTCATGTAGCGTTAATCATTATAGAAACGCAACTACTCCACGGGCCTTGGTTGGGGTTGACACTTACCTTAAATTCACAAAAGCATAGCTTAATTTCGATTTGTAAAACACACAGCTCTCCGGAATCCGTACGTGTCCGAACACATTGGACGGTCCGCTTTCCGGTATTAGAGGGGGCGTTTCCGGCATCACACTGTCTTCGGAATGCTGGGGAAGGAGGCCCTTCCTCACCGAGAGGGCATACAGGGAGTAGATATCACTTCTGCAAAAAAATAATTAACACTATAACGAATCTTAAATAGATACTGGTTTCTTGTTATTAGATAGTGCGAAACCAAATTTTCAATGAACAACGATCAAATAAAGCCATATTTTAATGATAATCTATTATTTACTTTCTTTCAAGAAATACAAATACAAAAACATGTATTCGCACAAAACCATGACACATTCAATTTACAAACAAAACAAAGAGATGAAATTTTTTTTACATTTGAAATATCGACGACTCATACAAAGTTTTTATCCAGACAAACTTTTAAACAAACCAAGCCGTGAAAAATGCTAACAAGACAATAAGCAATACGTAATATTGAAACAGAAATCATCTCTTACGGTCTTACAAGGAAAGTCAGTTTGCGTTTAAAGAAAGCCTTACCTTCTGTGTTGAAACACAGGCATATTTCGTCTGACGTCTAATAGTTTCTTGATATCTCCGCCACTTTGTAACAGGGGGCGGAGTCCCCACAATCGGCTAGCACTTCGCCCCACGGGTCCACGCACAACGCGTGCCCGTACGAGCGGCGCTTGGGGTTGTGCTGGCCCACCTGAGCCGCGGCGATCACGTAGCATTGGTTCTCTATCGCTCTTGATCTGAGAAGATAAAATATGCCAATATTCATCCATATTTTTACAGTAAAAAGGCCAGCCACTCCCACCTTCGTTACACTATTAATTATATGTGGGATAAAAAGTAATAATAAACCTATAACACTCGGGAGTAATGTAGCTTACTCTTAGTGAAAATTTAGTAGTATCTTTAGATTGATGTTGAGATATAGAATCTTGAGATGAGCACCTTCAAACAAACAAACTCTTTAGCTTTCTATATTAGTATAGACTAGAACAGTTTTAGCAGCTAATATTATATCCTCCCTTACTTACAATATTAGACTAAGAAGAGCAAGAAAAAGCAATTAAGGAGGCCAACACAATTATGACAATCGT
>NW_023595235.1:0-15126 GCF_014839805.1 Manduca sexta | reverse complement strand
TAGCCTATAGCAGTCCACAACCAAGGACTATTCAACACAAAAATATTTTTTCGGTTCGAATCGGTAGTTCCCGAGATTAGCTATTACTGCTCCGCTCCTATTAGGTATAGCGTGATTATACATAGCCTATAGCACTCCAGGATCAAAGGGCTATCCAACGCAAAAATATTTTTTCAGTTTGGACCGGTAGTTCCTGAGATTAGCCATTACTGCTCCGCTCCTATTGGGTATAGCGTGATGATATATAGCCTATAGCACTCCACGAACAAAGGGCTATCCAAGGCAAAAAGATTTTTTCAGTTTGGCCGGTAGTTCCTGAGATTAGCGCGTTCAAACAAATAAACTCCTCAGCTTTATATAATAGTATAGATTCAAATTCAAGTTTACACTTAGACTAGAGTTCTTACTTCATGAGTGCCACTCTGTACACAACCACAAACTGTCAATATTGACCATGGTAAAGTCAGTTCGAATGCAGTTCAATTCAGTTGAATACAGTGAATGCAGAACACCAAATCTAGTATATAGTACATATTATATATCGATGATCCAAAACGTTAGCACCAGAAATTATAACCTTCCTTAAATCTGTTATCATATTAGGTCACCTTAATGGCGTATGACCTTAATAGCTCTTCTGTCTGATGCGTTAGTGTTTGGCTGGAGAGCAGCTTGCAGTTTGTAAAAACAACCACTTTCTAAAATGTGAAAATTATTTTTCAAGATGTACATTAAAGTTTTACAATGGTCGGCATACTGAAGCTTGCATTAGAGCCCGTCACTAAGGCTTTTTACCAACATATGTAGTGACATCTTACAATTAAAATTTTATAATATGCATCAGGTTTGAAAATTGCAATTTAAAGTAAAGCGGCGATGCGTTAATTAGGGTTGGGAATGTATTGCCGAAACGAATGTTCCCAGAGGATCAAGAACCAAGGACACGCATCTCTAACTTGACTATGGTTATATGTGTTTCCTTAGTGAATTATCGCCTGCTTTAATGGTGAAGGAAAGCATCATGAGGAAACCTGCATACCTGAGAAATTCTCTATAAGAATTTTTAGTGTATGTGAAGTCTGCAAATTTGGACTAGGTCAGTGTGGCGGACTAAAAATAAAATACAGTGCTGATATTATTATTAATTAAAGGTTTTATACTAAATTATTTAGCCGAACACATAATTGTGACGTGTTATATACATCTAACTTCTCTTTTTTCTTGACCTAGTGCTTGTCCAGGCATGTATGTATCCTATATATTCCTACTAGATGATATAAACGTTATTTCTCGTGCAGGTCCCAGCGCCGGTGCCAAACGCACAATGAGCAAAATGGACATCGTAATACCCCCGAAGAAGCGCATCCGGCATTCTTTCGACTCGTCGTTCCTCCGGCGCGACTCGATCATCGACACGATGTTCGGCGGCGTGCTGATCACGCGTGTCGAGTGTACAGTCTGTCACTCATCATCGCTGTCGCGCGACGTGTTCCGCGACCTGCAGCTAGCGTTCCCCGACAAGCCAGACAGCTCGCAGCACAGCGTGCAGAGCTTGCTCGAGTACTACTGCTCCAAGGAGAGCCTCTCCGGCGACAACAAGTACCAGTGTCGCGACTGCGGCTGCCTGCGGGACGCCGAGCGCAGCGTGCTCATAGAGACGACGCCCAAGTATCTCATACTCGTACTCAAAAACTTCAAGTAAGCATCTAACACTCATCTATACTATTATATAAAGCTGAAGAGTTTGTTTGTTTGTATGTTTGAACGCGCTAATCTCAGGAACTACTGGTCCAAACTGAAAAATTCTTTTTGCGTTGGATAGCCCTATGTTCGTGGAGTGCTATAGGCTATATATCATCACGCTATACCCAATAGGAGCAGAGCAGTAATGGCTAATCTCAGGAACTACCGGTTCGAACTAAAAAATCATTTTGTATTGGATAGCCCTTTGTTCGTGAAGTGCTATAGGCTATATATCATCACGCTATGACCAATAGGAGCAGAGCAGTAACGGCTAATCTCAGAAACTAGGAGTTTGAACTGAATAATTCTTTTTGTGTTGGATAGCCCTTTGTTCCTGGAGTGCTATAGGTTATATATCGTCACGCTATGACCAATAGGAGCGGAGCAGTAATGAAACATGATGCAAAAACGGGGACAATTTATTAGTTTTGAGAGCTTCTGTTGCGTGCGCTGCGTAAACGGTTAAAGTTATGCAACAATAATGTATGACGGGATTGTTCCTCTTAAAAGTTCTACAAAAATATATCATAAAACAAAGTCCCCGCTGCATCGGTCTGCCCGAACGTGTTAAACTCAAAACTACCCAACGTATTAGGATAAAATTTGGTATGGAGACAGATTGAGACCCTGGGAAGAACATAGGCTCGCGGGAAAATATATAGCGTGACTTTTATAACGGAAAACTTTAGCCCGAAAAAACTTTATAACGCGGGCGGATCCGCGGGCAAAAGCTAGTGTTTTATATTATAGTATGGACATTTGTGTAAGAGCTGTGTTTATAATTTGTTAATGCTTGTCAACCGGGTGCGCAGGTTCGAGCCGAAGGTACAAGTGCAGACAAAGCTGATGCAGCCAATGCACCACAACCAGACGGTGAACTTGCCGACGGTGCGCAACAATCACTCGCAGCACTCGTCGTACTCGCTGTTCGCGGCGGTGATTCACAACGGCACCACGCTCGACTCGGGTCACTACTACACGCTGGCTAAGGACAACGACCAGTGGCACATCTATAACGATGAGATCGTGACGAGCGCAGACGAGGCGGAGTTCAGCAAGCTGCACCCTAACTGCACGCCCTACATACTGTTCTACCGGCGAAGCGACGTGGAAGAGGGCACCGCGCCCGCGCTGGAGGACCTGCCGCCCAAGGTGCAAGAGTCCGTCATGGCGCACAATAAACACTACATCGAGAACGTGCGCTCCATACATCTTACAAGGCCATGACGGTTAAGATCGGACAAATCCATAGATTTCTCGGTACTGGATTATCCCGAACTGAAATAAATTGATACAAATCAGTCATCAGAAATGTTTTCATCAGCGTTTCACGAACATGTTGAACGGTTGCGACGGCAACGGTGTCGGTCTAAGAACACTATTTTATCTTACATTCTAAACATATAGCCTACAAGTGATTAAGGATTAGGGGTAAAACCCATTTACAATTTTTTGATTAGATGTACACACGGTGTAACGTGCAAGTAGTTAGTATGCGCAATGGAACCGTTGCGAACCTCATGGACTGCAGAACGCTGCAGCAGAGCGGTTTTGTTATCGACATATTGTGTAATCTCAAGTGTTATATTTAAATATTGGACGGGCATGTCGTCGCTACAAACGGTGGCTACGGATGCAAAACATTCTGATGTAAGGGGAAGGCGTGGCGGATGATTGGCAACATGGTGTGGAGGTGGAGCACGGGACCGCGAGCAGCGGGCCTGCGAGATGTCTAAATGACATTTTAACATGATTCATATATCCATAGGGTTTAAAATATCGAACATAAGTGTTTCATCTTATTATACAAGACTATGAGGTACTATTGTCGTACTAAATACGTACATAGTTTGATATAAAATGATAACAATATGTAAATAATAATTTCTTTATATTTTATTTTTAACAGATATTCTGTAGGAATAATATATTTTATTTATGAAATGGGGCCCTAGAGCAAGGACAAGGAAATATTTTAAATATTTTAATGTTTTTATTTGTCTACATACTTGATAAATTTTACATTTTGCCTTTAGTTTAGTGTTTCTTGGATCGTTCTTGTTCTGGCGCCCTACATTATGGATTCAATGAAGTTTGATATTATATGACACGATTTAATGCAATTAATTATTTATTTATTCCTCTATTGGTACATTTGTGAAAATAAATATTGGATGAATTCATAATTTCTTACATGACAGAACAAGGACGGCCTATGCGCTAAAACAACACGACATGACACATTTTAAACATTGTATTTCTTCATATTTAAATATGTTTATTGCTTGCCTTTGAATTTAGTAACGCTCGGGCCGTTCTTGCATTAGTGAGTTTGATATAAAGTGATTTTAATGGCAATGAATTGAAAATATTTATTTATTCGTATATTGGTACGTTGGCGTATTTACATAATGCAGTGAATAAATAATTTCTTATATAATTTGTTTAGCAAGAAGACTATCATAGTATCTGGTGACACTCAATACATATTTCATCCGTAGTTGTGCACAATCATTACACACTGCTTGTGGGTGTTAATATAAATAGAAGTACATGTTTAATGTCGGAACTATCTTTATACATTTTATTTTAAATATCAGACTCGTAGTCGGTTGTAATTTTAATGTTTGTACACATTTTGAATTTTACATCGTTTGGTAAGAATTTCAAATAGATACATTTGAAAAAGCTAAAGTATTTATATTGTACTATATTTACAATGATTTGAGTTCGTGGTAAATAGTTACGTTTTGGTAAGGATAACTGTGAGAGTTTAGTTTATGTACCGCCCTATAGGGTCGCGTAATGTAAGGATGTACAGTGGTGTCGCGCAACTGACGGCGCGAGTGTCACTTCACACAGAGACCAACTATGCATTGGATTGTAAGTCACATCGTTAGAGTTGCTGTATTTATTTCACGCCGTGGATATTTAAATATCATATACTTAATATTTTCAATTATAGCGTAAGATTGTCTTTGCATAAATGCATGAAATAATCGTATCATTATCGATGTTAGTTTCTGTGTTCGTTTCTGCATGGGTCGATTGGAGCCGACGGATGACACCTGCTGCTGCTGTCGTGGACACCGGAGACGCGGCGGGCTCTCGGTCCGCTAATGACCGATATGGAAACCGTTATATTGGTGCAGTACGCAATGTTTTTTAATGGTTCAAGTAGTTAGGCTTTATGTGACCATCGATGGCGCTCCACTAATGTCTTGTCTACTGTTGGAATGCGGCCGCGACTCACTAATGGACACTTACGTAACCGTACAACTTAATGTTAGTCATCATAACTTTGCCGGAATTGCACTATGACGTCGATAAATGGATACTTTTATTTAATATGTCATACCTAAAGAATTTCCTCGTTTTAAATCAGCATTATTATTTGTATTGATATATATTTGTACGTTATTATTATTTGTATTAGTTATATTTTTGTTTAATTTTTATGGCATTGTGTAAATATAGCATTTACATTATAAGCTAGTTGTAGGAGCCTGTTGAGAACATGTTTCATTTGTGTAAGTAGTCGACCGAGGTTGATTCTCGGCGAGCTATCGACTCAGTTATTAGTTACAAATTGTTAATTTGCCGATTCTGTTTACAATAAGTTTTTTGTATTTTTAATGTAAGCCAGAAATATCCGGTCTTGGTTTTCACTTCAAGTTTTATCTAAAACAGCGCATGGATACATTTTGTTACGATTAATCGTAGATATTCGCTTCCGTTTTGTAATATAAACTAACTAAAGTCACTGTGCACATGTTGGCACTGGGACATTTAGCTGGTAAGCCGAATTGCCTTCGTGCATGTCATCATTTTTGTTGCGCGAACATTGTTATTTGTTTGTTGATACATTATTAACATACGCAATATTTTAACAGCCCTCGGTACGATTTATTTGATTTAGTTGTTACGCATTTGTGGAAATTGATCAGTATTTTTTACTGTTATTTACTTTGAAGTAGTTTCACGAATGTCAGTTTTGTCTTTACATGTGCCGTTGAGATTGATATCATGTTCAGCTGAACAATATGTATTGCGCTGGATTTTCCATTTCTACCATCACTTACTTCTGCTATGGATGTAGTGTAACTATCTTTATGGTTAAAAGAAATAAACTTTTCGGAATACAAATATTTTTTATTTGTTTTTCACATTTTATTAGAAAGAAAGAAAGAAAGAAAGAAAAACGATTTATTATTATTAAATCTATTTACTGTGCGCTTGGTTCAGAAATGTGGAGCAATTATGAAGAATATATTTTACATACATACATACATACATACATAACATCACGCATTTTATCCCCGGAGGGGGTATGCAGAGGCGCAACTAGGGCACCCACTTTTCGCCAAGTATGTTCCGTCCCATGATGTGATAGGGGGCGAGCCTATCGCCATATCGGGCACAAATTCCAGACTCCGGGCTGATACTGAGCAGAAAAATCCAAATATCACTTTACCCGACCCGGGATTCGAACCCAGGACCTCAGAGCGCTATTGTACCGGACGTGCAATACAACTACGCCACCGAGGCAGTCATATATTTTCTTAGTGATATTAAATATCTATGAATTTGTCTCAACAAAGACTCGTCAAACTGTAATAATAAAATATCTCTTGAGTCTACCTTAGATTTGGTCATAGATGTCAGCGTACAAAACCTAACCCTCCCAATGATTGTATAAAATGTCCTATATTCTAGATAATTATAAATTATACAAAATATATCTACATTGTACTTAGCGGTTTCCTCTTAATATGATATAAATCATTATAACCCAACGAGTTTCCCGCCCAAATTGTTTAGCTTCTCTGTGGCCACTCTTGAGATCTTCCTTAGGATGGTTCCCGGGATCTGTAAATATAAATACTCTAATGAGCACCATAATCGAAAAAAGTCGAGGTATTTTCTCACTAAATATTTGATTTGGGTAACATGTCGAAACATCATAATTAATGTTTGCCAAGTGTCCACGAAAGTACTGTCTCATTTTGAGCAACCATGGAAAAATATTAGACTTACTATTTTTTATATAAATAAATAGGTTACAAATAAATGTATATCTGTCAATTCTTTTGCTTTACCATAAAATACTATATTTTTATAAAGTATGCTGTGTTTTTATAGCTTATTTTGAAAAATACTATATTGCACCGAAGAAGTATAGGAAATCCTAGTTAGAGTGTCATGAGATCAGAGATATTGCAAAGTAAACAGCAAGGTATTACGCGCCAAGTATTAAAAACAATTTATTGTTAAACGTCAAGTCAACTAAAGGCTCCCTTTTGCTGAGCTTATTGCCTTGGAAAGTACTTGTTTCGAGAGAACTGCCAATAGGTAGGTATCTTATCAGTTGTAAATACGTATACTATATCTACTTGAAAGAATAAATTGAGGATGAATAATGAAAATAATGTGTGTTATATATATACCTACCGATTTCATTGAGGTTTTCTTATTTAGATATAAGAGCAGCAGAGTTTTTTTTTAATTAATAACACCGACTAGAAATGCTTTCATAAATAAATGAACATGGATATTTGCCCCTCTAATTTTGTTTACATTAAGTACTTAAGTATACTTCGGCGGCTTCTTCTTTTGCATTTGTTTAAATTATTTATCAGACTACCTAAATATCTGGTTGCCTGTGTGCAAATCTCATATAAGAATTTACCATATGAACATTACTTGACAATAATATTCTTATATAGGCATTATAGAATATTTTTTTTTACAGCTCCCTTATACCTACAACATTTGAATATAAACGTGCAATAGACAATATTAGTTTTTTCACGCTCGTAATGGAGCAGCTAGAAGGTTACTATTAAACCATTTAAACTAGGTCATAATACTAATTGCATCTATTACGTACATCTAAAACAGAATTCACTATGTTGGATACTCCTTGCGCCCCGCCGACTAACACTTGTCCCGCTCCATAAAACTTGTCTCCAGTGTTACCATACTTTTCAGATTCGCTTATAGTATCAACTATGGGCTTCGGCTGAAAAAAAAAACTATATATTAGACAGAATAAAAGCTGAGGCTGCATTAAAATTAAACGGGCTAGTATGGATTGTTCGTGCGGTAATAACGCACAAACTATTTTAAGTCATAGCTAATGTGTAAATGACAACAGTTACGTATGCTTCCGCTTCTGGTAGTTTGAAATGACCTGTCAAAGAGCAAATTACCTTCCACGTCATAAGGCATGCGCAATTTAAGCTAGTCCTAGGGTACACGTACGAAATATACACGCATAGGTTGTAGGCATGCAACACACCGACACTGTGCATGTAAGTCTTGCAGTCGCACTCACACACGTATAATAGGTAGGATATGGCTGGGATCATTGCAATGTACACACGGACAATCGCGCAGCTCCCCGGGGCTCGTCGGCCTGCGCGGGTTCTAGGGCTTGCACACACACCTTTATACCTATGCGGGTATCAGCGGAAATGCCGAATAAATGCAGATGCCTCTGAGCTTCGAAAGGCAAAACACGCATCGAGGGTTCTCTTTTCCTAAGGCCTGAAAGAACACTGACCCTGTTTTACAGCCGCACGGCCACAATGGAATTTCATAAAGATCAAAAGAAAATTTCGTTTGTCGTTTTAAAAATAAGATAAAAAGTGAAGCGAAGTAGTGTACATACACAGTGAACATTAGTGTAAAGCTGTCGCAAGTCATTAAGGCACTGGAACAGGACCAAGCAGAAGTGTAAAGTAACAGTGAGGGTGAAAATAATTTGTCAATAGCTGAGTACTAAATAACAGTGAAAAACAATTATTGTTCATCACGCATCAACATCTACGGCATTCGAACTGGTATTTACTTCCACTCTTATTACCTATTGGTCGTCTTCTACTGTTTAATCTGAAGTGACCAACTACTCATACCTGATATGACACCCACTACAATAAAAAATAAACTAGTATGTGGTGGCTGCAAATGTAAATTACAACGAAATGAGATTTACCTTGCATGTGCTGTATGCAATATAAAATTTGATTTGTGGTGTGCAGTTATATCCAAGAAGCGATACTTAGCAATGGAAAAAGAAACAAGGGAAAACTGGAAATGCCACGATTGCACTGCCGAAGCGTTGTGTGGATATCATGCTAAGTCACAGAATTCTCAAGCATTTGAAACGCCTCAGATGGCTATGGTACCATACACCAGACGCGAGATGCCACAAAGGTCCGGTTTTGGCTCCGATGCTCCCAAATCTCAAAGTGAAAGATATCGTACTCAGCCGCCAGAGGAGATGGATCTAAACAAATCCAGGGCATTCATAGAGCTAAAAGCATCTGTAAAACAAAATACCTTACGAGCAAACGATGTAAATGATAGGATGGATTCGTTGGAACAGAAGGTTGACCTTATCGATCGCCAAAAGCTGAAGGGGTTAGAGTATACTCTAACACAGCTAAAAAATCATATGCGTGCAATTGATCAAGATTTGTTAGTGAATGATATAGAGATCACGGGAATCCCTGAAGCTCGTGGAGAAAGGATTAATAGTATCGTGCTTGCCGTGGCCAGAAGGCTCAGAGTATCTATGGGAGATCGCGATATCGTGGCCGCTTTTCGCCTCACACTGCCTCGTCCACAGTTTGCTGGCGCCGTTATCACCCGACCACGCCCTATTGCTGTCACGCTTGCGCATCCGGCACTCAAGATGTCCCTGCTTGAAGCTGCACGTGCACGGCCCGATGTTTCCATCGCGGATTTAGGCTTCTATGGATTGCCAAATCATTTTCACGTCAATCACAGGTTGTCCAAGTACAACCACCAGCTGTACCATAAAGTAAAAGAGGCCGCAAGAATCAAGAAATGGCGTTTTGTATGGAGCAAGAATGGAAAGATTTTTAGCAGGGGAGGATACAGGTTCGGTAATTCACAGATTATCCTCAGAAGCTGATATTGAGAGGGTTTTCGGCATCACACTTAGAGCCCCAGAGGCACATCGAGCGGCAAATCGGCGTTTCAGACCTTATTAATTTTTGAGATAATTTTTTCTTGTTCATTTGTTTTTATTAAGTTTTTTAAGGGATTATATTAAGATTGTTTTTTGAAATGTAAGGGTATTTTAGTAGGATAAGAACATATATTTTTTTAGTACTTATTCTTCTTCAACATGAAATTTATAATTGCGAATAAAGAACATACACTAATAAAAGTTACCCATTGGCTGCTGTGTAAGATTAAATACGGAAAATATTTGTATTCAACGGTTCTTGCTACACCCTTGAGCAGTTAACATAAAACGTGATGTGGATACCTCACAGCTGTTAGATATTTAAGTATCTACTTAGATCTCTGGCCGATGCGATTGATGTTTTTAATGACTCGGAGTTTTTCCTTTGCACGTAGTTATTTATTTATTTTACACGTGTTGGTATCACAAAATACATCTTTGGTTTGTCCACAACTGCTTTAGGCCGTGACCATTATGTAATACCTATACGTTCAAAGTTTAAATATCTAATTTATTGGCTTCAAAAATTATAGGTGGGCCGTATACTGTATAGCAATCATTAAAAAAAGCCAAAGCGAAATTTATTTTACTTTCCTGCGCATGCGCTTCATCGAAGAGTCTTTATAGAGATCAACACGAAGTTCGATTCAGTATATCTCCATTAATTACCATAAATAAAGCATAGCGAATTAGAATAACCGAGAGTCCAAATTATGTGGATAAAAAATTGAAATAATTTAAGTTGTTATTAATTTTTCAAAATTTAATTTTGTTGTATTAAGAAATAAAACGCAATTTACGATTCACGATGAGTAAATTGTAATTAGTATTGACAAATAATAATTGTAGAAAATGCAGTGCCAAAACAAATTACTTATTTTCGTAAAATTTCGGCATTAAAATGAAAAAAAAAAATATATATCATACAAGTAATAAAAGTTAAAATAAATCGGGATTCAATGTAAACTGCACTACACGAAGCCCCGGTAAGTGCACGGCTTTTTCTTTTAGGATTCGGGTACGCAGGTTCCTGTGTCAAGTTTCAATGGATCGAAATCCTAAATCCATCTCAAGGGCCTTAAAAATGTTAAGGTTAAATGACACTTTCGAAACACCTTGTTTGGAATTAAATATTGTCATTATTCCTTCTCAGTAGTAGAGGAGATCCGTGCCCTACAGTGGGACAGTATGTAATACAGGGCTAATATTATTATTATTATTGTTATTTTATTTAATAACAATATTTAAACAATTATGTAAAGATAATTTATTACATATCATGCGATTTATTTTATTTTTGAAGACCTGTGGCCTAAATACAAGTTTTACTCACGTTATTAAATATTTTTTTATTTTACCTTGGTTCTCTTTTAGTACGTATTTTGTTTTGTTTTATTTTTTTAGAATAAGTCACATCATGAGAATGGCTTTTGACTGCTGATAAATCTTAATGGAGAATTTTCTTTAGAAAAGCGCGGGAAACGTTCGAACTTGGCGGGTGTTTTATTTTGGCTTAAAGGAAAAAAATATTTGTATATAAAATTAGTCAGTTAAGTTGTATATTGTATATATATATTTACTTATTTTCATTTTACTGTGTATAAATAGAAACACTACTATTGGTAAGTTTTTTTTTAATAAAATTTAATATATTATGAGCAGGATGAAGGAGCCCCCAGACCCTGGGGTGTTGTTCCTGAACCTTCACAGTTCATAACTGTAGATACTGCCTCTAGTATGGATACTGATTGTTCAACATCCAATGTAAATAAAAGAAAACGGGCACGTCTGCATAGAATTTGTAAAATCTGTAACAAAAACGAAATAACCCAATGGCAATTGAATCTGGCAAACATGGTTGTTGTTGTGTGGACAGTGATGAGAAGAACTCTGGTGATCCATCTCCATATTCACAAGTGCAGTCAACCCCAGTTGTTCCTTCTTCGCTTCCAATCGTTTCTGACTCTTTTAGGTGAGGTTAAAAGAAAGCAATATTCCAATTCAGATGCAGCACCCTTTGTAGTTCATATTGTAAAATCTTCTGAAGACACAAATAAAGATGTTAGTTTTCATCCAATATGCTTTGGTCGCTTTTTACACAAATATCAAATAGACAATATTGTCCTAGGCAGTGTAAAGCGTATTGGACGCAATAAAATATCCATGGCATTTTCCAATTGTACATCGGCTAACACATTTTTAAGTCATACTGCATTAACCGAAAAGGGCTATGAGGCATATATCCCAACATTTCATATCACAAGAATGGGACTTGTAAGAGGTATCCCATGTGATATGTCCCTAAGTGAGGTAAAAGAAAATATAAGAGTTCCCTTAGGTTGTGGAGAAATTATTAAAGTTCGACGCCTTAATTATAAGAGTACTGTTGATGGGACTGTGACATGGAAACCCTCACAAACAGTGGTGTTAACTTTTGACGGCCAGGTTCTTCCCACGCGCATATTTATGTGTTATAATGCACTTAAAGTAGATTTATATATATACCCAACTATTCAATGTTTTAATTGTTGTCGATATGGACATACTAAAACTAGTTGTAGATCAAAGCCTAGGTGTTATAAATGTGGTCATGAGCATAATGGCTCATCTTGTAGCTGTGAGGTGGATGACAGTTATTGTTGTCTTTGTGGTGGCCAGCACTTTGCTATTAGCAAGTCTTGTCCTGAAGCAACTAGACAATCTAATATAAAAATATACATGGCGCAAAATTGTGTGTCATATTCTGAAGCGTCTAAAATTCATCCACCAGTAGTAAAATCATATGCTGACACTTTAAAATTGTCTGAACCACCTTCTCTTAATGCGGGAACTGAAGATTTTAAATATCCATTTACTCAATCACCACATAACAAATCTTATAAGAAAACTGTTTTCCAGAAGCCCCGTCCTCTGAAGCCAGGAAAAGGGTATGACCGCGCAGCTCATCAAGCTCTAGTGAGTGACTACAACTCGCATTCTTATTCCAATGGATGTGCTCTTCCAGCAAAGCAGATCTCAACTCTTCTTCGTTAGAGTCTCAGCCTTTGATTGATTTAGTTATTTTTCTAATTGAATCATTGTCACAAACCACTTTACCGTCCTACGTTGCCCCATTATTTAAAAAGATAACACAATTAATCAGTAACAATGGCTCACTTGAACAACATCCTACAATGGAATTGCCGAAGTGCAATTCAAAATAAATCAGATTTAATTTATTTATTAAACAAATATAGCCCTAGTTTAGTAGTTTTAAGTGAGACATGGCTTAGACCGGGATTTTCGAATTCCTGGTTATTCATGCATTCGAGAAGATAGATCAGATGGGTATGGTGGAGTTGCTATACTCATAAAAAACTCCCAACATTTTTCTCCCTTAAATTTACCTTCTCACCATAATGATTTTTCTATTGTTGCTGCTTCTGTTAATAATATTTGCTTGTTTCGATTTACATTCCTCGCCCATGCCCTTCTATATTTCGAGAAGTAGATAATATTATTTCTATATTACCAAAACCTTTTTAATTTTGGGGATTTTAATTCACATCATCAGTTTTGGGGCTGTTCAACTACAAAAATTGTGGAAGAGGCCTAATGGATATTATAGATTGTTATAACTTATGTGTTTTAAACTCAGGCGCTCCTACTCGTCGAACTAATCCTAACGAAGGTCTTAGCGCCATTGATTTATCAATTAGTACACCAAATTTAGCAACTTCACTTACTTGGGAAATCCTTTCTCATTCGTATGGTAGTGACCACTTTCCTATTGTTATTCGGTTTCCTCAAAATAATAAACCTAATATAACTCGATCGCCTCGCTTAAAATACATGCTGAAGGATGCAGACTGGGTGGTATATAAACGATTATTAGATGATTTCTCAGCTTCCGGATATTGAGTGTAATGACGAAGCCATATGTTCTGAGGCTCTTGCTAAAGCTATGATTGAAGTTGCGGATATAGTTTTTACCATTAAAAAAAACAGGTATTCCAAAATAAACTATCCTCCATGGTGGGACCGAGAGTGTTCAAAAGCTGCCAAAAATAGAAAAGAAAGTGAAAGGGCTTATTGTAAAAATATGACAACTGAAAATTTTGATAACTATGTCCTAGTTTCTAAACAGACAAAAATTTATTTCAAAAAGAAGAAAATCGAAAGCTGGAAATTATTTTGTACATCTATTTCCCCTGATACCTGTCCATCAATTGTTTGGAGTAATATTAGAAAGTTTAGATCAGCTTTTAAGGAAAGATCATTTTCTACCCTTTCTTCTTCTTTAACGGAAATCTTTTTGGATAAACTGGCTCCCCTTCTGTTCCAGAAAATTTTCCACTTTACAGTACCCCAAGAATACATGACAAACATAACTTAAACTCCATGTTTTCGCTATCAGAGCTTAAAGGAATCCTAAGCAGCGTAAAAGATTCGTCTCCAGGTGAAGACGGAATTCCCTATTCATTTTTTTGCAACCTTAATGATAATGTCCTTCTTTATTATTTAAATATAGTTAATTCTGTAATGATTACTGGTAACATACCTGACTCTTGGAGATCCCAAATTGTGTTACCTATTTTAAAGCCAGGGCATGATTCCTCCCAAAGCTCATCATATCGCCCTATAGCTCTATCAACAGTATTGTTGAAGCTTGCTGAACATCTTGTAAAACCGATTGGAGTGGTATATCGAAAGCAACCGTTTGCTATCTGATAGCCAATACGGATTCCGTAAAGGGAAAAGTACTTTAGACAGTATCAGTATTTTTGTGTCTGATATCCGTTTGGCATTTTCTCAAAATGACTCACATTGCAGTATTTTTAGATATTAAGTCAGCATATGATAACGTGGTTCCATCGGTTCTAACGAAAAAAATGTGAGATCTTAAAATTCCTGACATGCTGTCTAACTTTATTTCTAATTTAATAACAATAAGATATATTTCTGTTGATTCTGATGATGCTACCAAATTTTAAGAACAGTATCAAAAAGGCCTACCCCAGGGATCTGTTTTAAGTCCCTTATTATACAATATTTATACATATGATCTGGAATCATCATTAAATGGATCAGTTAAAATTCTACAATATGCTGATGATCTTCTCCTTTATACATCTGGTAAATTCCATACTGACTTGTGCTCTACCATGTCATTGGCAATGACCTCCTTAGAGTCTTGATGACTTCAAATGGACTGGAGCTTTCACCTTCTAAAAGCTCTACAGTGTTATTTAGTCGGAAAAATATAACATCTAACGTTGATATAAAATACAATAACTGTTCCATTCCTCTAAAAAGAAGTGAAATTTCTTGGTCTCATATTGGATTCCAAACTCACAGGTTCTTCGCATTGTGATTATGTAGTTATTAAATGTGAACGAAATCTA
>NW_023595234.1:0-7000 GCF_014839805.1 Manduca sexta | reverse complement strand
CAAGCGCGGTACCATCAAAGAACACTATGAAATCGGAATCCACGCAAGCGGTCCGAACTAACACTCACGTGTCACAGCAAGACATACCCGAGATACTTTTGGCCACTGCTATGGTCAAGGTTCAAACCCCGGATGGATCATACTTGAAAATGCGTGCTTTATTAGATCAAGGCTCGCAAGCTTCACTCATAACTGAGAATGGAGCACAATTGTTGGGGCTGCCACGTCAAAAATGCCAAGGTGTAATCTTTGGAGTCGGTGCAAAGGAAAGTAACTGCAAAGGACTAATGCATATCAAATGTTCAGCAATGAACAATAGTTTTGACTTTGACACAGACGTTTACATAATGAAAAATTTAATCAAGAATCTACCAAGTCACTCATTCGCAAAACCAGCTTGGTCTTTCTTGGATAATCTTACACTCGCAGATCCTGAATTTAATATCAGTCGTCCAGTCGACCTTCTTTTAGGAGCTGATATTTATTCATTAGTTTTATTGGACGGAATATGCAGAGGAGATCAAGTTTCCCCAATAACATAGACAAAATTCAACAATTTTGGGAGATTGAAGATATTGCTGAAGAATCACACATATCGGCGGCAGACCAGCAGTGCATCGAATACTACCAGCAGACCACTACTCGACGAGATGACGGTCGATACGTAGTAAGGCTACCAATGAAGAGCAATTTCGAAAAGGATCTAGGAAGTTCAAAGGAAAGGCTCTCGCCCAATTTCGAACGTTAGAACGAAAATTTATTCAACAAGAAAATATGGAAAAAGATTATAAATTATTTATGCAGGAATATCAATCATTAGGTCACATGAAGCTCGCCGCGAGTAACACGAAACCCGACTGCCATATGACGCATCATAGCGTACAGCGCACCGAGTCAACAACAACAAAATTTAGAGTAGTTTTCAATGCGTCTGTAAAACATCATCTGGACTCAGCTTAAATGACGTTATGCTGTGTGGACCCAACCTGCAACAAGATTTACAGTCTCTAATAATTAAGTGGAGACAATATCAATACGCATTTACAGCTGACATTGAGAAAATGTTCCGCCAAATTTGGATTCATGAGGAAGATCAAAAACTTCAAAAAATTATTTGGCGTGACACTAGAAATGAACCTATCAAGGAATATCAATTAACTACTGTAACGTACGGAACTAAATCAGCTCCTTTCTTAGCCATGATGACATTAAAACAATTAGCAATCGACGAAAAATCTAATTACGTTGGGAGTCAAGCAGCCGATGTTCTTGACCAGTCTTTTTATATGGACGATCTTTTGCACGGATCACATTCAATTGAAGCAGCAAAGCAACTACATGACGACCTTATTAGACTATTGAAGTCAGGTGGTTTTAACCTCAGAAAGTGGAGATCAAACATTCCTGAATTATCAGATGACAGCTATAAATCAAACAATCAAGATAGCTTCAACTTTAAGCAAGCGGAATATACAAAGACGCTAGGACTTTGCTGGAATCCGCATTTAGATGTTTTACATTCCAATATAAAATAGATCAATCATTAAAACCAGACACAAAAGATCATTATTATCAGATATCTCTAAGCTATTTGATCCGTTAGGCTGGCTTGCACCTTTATCAACAAAACTCAAAATAATTTTCCAAAATGTATGGCTCTCTAACACCAGTTGGGATGATCAGTTGCCAGAAAATATCAAAACAGAATGGGAGAAGGTAAAACAAGATATCAATAACATCAACAAATTACAAATACCAAGATGGATTTATACAAAGGAATGCCACAAAATTGAATTACATGGATTCTGTGACTCATCAATAAAAGCATATGCCTGCGTTATATACGGCAAAATCAATGATGGGGATAAAATAAGCATACCCCTATTAGTGGCCAAAACAAGGCTAGTTCCAGTCGGCAAGAAGATTTCATTGCCAAGATTAGAGCTGAGTGGAGCTCTTCTACTATCAAGACTGATGTCAAAAGTCAAGCAATGTTTAAGTAATTATCAAACTGAAGTATACGGTTGGTCCGATTCCATGGTAGTATTGGGCTGGCTTAGTGGGGACCCTGGACGATGGAAAACCTTTGTTGCCAATAGGGTCCAAGAAATTATCAATATCATGCCAAGATCATGTTGGCGCTATATCAAATCTGAACATAATCCCGCCGACTGTGCTAGTCGAGGAATAACTGCATCACAATTAATTGAGCATAATTTGTGGTGGCAGGGTCCGTCATTGCTACAAGAACAATTGCTACAAAGAAATACAACAACAATACTTCACGGATCAAGAAGTGAAAAAAGCAAAACATGTAAACGTCGCCGAGCACGTGACGGAAAATAGTATCATATATCAGTTACTATCAAAATACAGTTCATTTAACAAAGTCATTAGAATATTATCATGGATATTGCGGCTTAAATACAAGCCAGAACACAAACAATCATTTTTATCAATACCAGAATTACGAAGATCCAGGAACATAATTATTAAGAATGTACAAGAAGCGACTTTCGCTAAAGAAATCATCAGTCTACGGGACAGCAACAAGTTACCTACGAAGAGTACAATAAATCAATTAAATCCATTTTTGGATAAAAACAACATTCTACGAGTCGGGGGAAGGCTCAGAAATACTCATCTAGATCCCGAGATGAAACATCCAATTATCATCCCTGGTCATTGTCGTTTAGCAGAACTTCTTATTGACCAGTCTCACGAGCTCACCTTTCATGGTGGCGCTAGACTAACATCAGCATTTTTAAGGCACAAGTATTGGATCATAGGTGGCAACAATATTGTGAAAAAACGCTTACGTGGATGTGTAACGTGTAAACGCCACGATCCTGTTAAACATAATCAAATAATGGGTGATCTACCAGCAGCACGCACTACCCCGACAAGACCATTCCATCATACGGGCGTGGACTACACAGGTTTCGTCGATGTCAAATCCAACAAAGGCCGAGGTGTTAAAACTTCGAAAGGCTATATTGCTGTCTTTGTGTGTATGGTAACAAAAGCAGTGCATCTAGAATTGGTATCAGATCTCAGTTCATCATCATTTCTGTCTGCTTTACGTAGAATGGCAGCTAGAAGAGGGACACCACGTCATATCTACAGCGATAACGGAACAAATTTTGTTGGGGCTAGCAGAACTATAAATCAGGAATATCTAGACCTAAAATCAACATTGGACAGTAGCTTTTTCACAGCCATCACGGAAATGGAAATCCAGTGGCACTTCAACGCTCCTTCATGGCCCAGCGCGGGAGGACTCTGGGAGGCAGCGGTGAAGAGTCTTAAATATCATCTCAAGCGAGTAATCGGTGAACAAAAATTGACATTTGAAGAATATTCTACATTGTTAGCTCAGCTAGAAGCCTGTCTAAATGCGCGACCCTTATGCACCCTAACTGAAGATCCGGAGGATTTGAATTATCTCACTCCGTCACACTTCTTAGCAAGCGGCCCTACGTTGACTATAATGGAAACCGAAAGAGATCATCGAACGCGATGGCAATTAACACAAAAAATATTTGATGACATATGGAAGAGATGGCGCATCGAGTACCTATGTCAACTTTCAGCCCGAAGCAAGTGGCGTCAATCTCAAGCAAATTTAAACATCAATGACGTCGTAATCATTCATGATGCCAATCTGCCTGCAGGAAGGTGGGCACTTGGTAGAATCATAGAACTACATCCGGGAAGGATGGTTACGTACGTGTAGTTTCAATCAAAACCAAGAACGGTATTATCAAGAGACCCATTACTAAAATATCAAAACTGCCTATCAACGTTGATCAGACCGATCATACTCAGTCGAAGCAAGATCAACTGAAAAAAGAATGCTCAGCATCATCGTCAAGAAGTTGCGGAACCACAACTATTGGACACCCGTATAAATATAGTAATTTTCTATTTTCAATACTTTTATGGTTGATCTTGATAAATACTTCAGTTCATGGCCAATATGAGGTATCAAATTTAAACACCAGCCGAGGTTTTTATTTTGACAAAATCACAAATATGCGCCTCCAGCGAGACGAATGGAAACTCGTAATCTATTATGACATGAATCCATATTGGCAAGGAACGGAACTGCTTACTAAATACATGAATCATTTGGATAACATATGTTTTAATGCAAACAAAAGGATAGAACAATGTGACGTCATCCTCCTCCAGTTACATCACGGCTTAGCCGGTCTCGAGCACTACAACAGCATTCTCCTCGGTCAGCAGTTCACACGGAGTGGTATGCGCACGCGACTCCGCCGAGGCCTTATCAACGGTGTCGGATATATCGCTCACAGCCTGTTCGGCGTACTGGACGAACAATTCGCCGAACGGTATAAAAACGATATTGAGACCATCAAAGACAATGAAAAACACTTAGTTATTTTTGCGGAAAAATCAAACATCAGTCGTTGAAGCCGAATTTAACTTAATCAAAAGGGTCGAGGATACGATGAACAAGCAACATAAAATCTTCAATCAACATCTAAATAATTTAGAAAAGGCTCTTAACTCACAAGGAGTTGAACTTGAAAATGTAGCGAGTACGACAGAATTTACGGTGTCATCAATTATTGCCAACAGCATGTTAACTAATCTCCAAAACATTCAAGAAACGCTTATTGACACCATCACAAATGTCTATACAGGAAAATTCAACTATCATCTTTTACCCCCTGAACAATTACGGGATGAGTTGAATGTTATTGCAGGTTTATTAACAAAGGATTTATCATTACCGTTAGAAGACATTCAGTCCGATCTATCAAAGATGTACCACCTTCTTAATGTAAGAGCCCGAGCGTCGAAAAGTTCATAATATTTGAAGTTAGGATTCCATTGGTTAGCAGAGACAATTTCGAAATTTTTAAATTGATACCTATCCCACAGAGAATTAAGTCTAACGCAATCACCATCGTGCCAGTATCAGATTACGTAGCAATAAACATACAAAAGGATTCGTATATTCCGATGTCCGAGAAAGACATACAACATTGTATGAACTATGATTTTAATACACATTTATGCGCTTCCCAGCAGCCTATCTATCAGACAAAACTAGAGGAAAATTTATGTAACAAAGATCAAGCATCAGATAAATGTCTTACGAAGACATCAAATTGCAAAACACATGGACAGAACTTAGCAATATAAACACTTATTTATTTTATTGCTGCGGTCAATGCACCGTACGAATCATATGTGAGAATCATATTGCAGCAGAAATATTACGCGAGGTGGGAATCATATCACTTAGCGACAAGTGCATTATCAAAGGCAGCACATTTACGATATTCGCTCACAAATTACAATCAAACATTTTGAATAAAGAAGCAGATATATTAAAAATAGAAATTCCACCTATCAACAAAATCATCAATTTATCAGTACCTGTTTCCACTGTCGAAAATCAATCAACATTCGATCATCAAAATAGTTTTGAGGACATAAATAGACAAATCAAGCAACTGAAACAAGATTCAGAAGGAATTTTGACAGAGCGCGTCTCGTATCATGATGTGCATCACTACGTTGCCATATACCTAGTAGTTTTGGTAGCAGTTGCATTAGGTGCCGCGGTTCTCTGGCGCCGCTGCCGTGTGCGGACGCAGACTGAGCCGCCGGCGACGGGCCAAGCAGAGGAAGCAGTCGTCAAGGTCGATACAGTGGGCCCAAGGCATCCGCCCCTGGTTCGTTGTGTCAGTGAGTGTGCAGTGAATCAGTGTAGTGAAACAAGTGCCTTATATCAGTGTCGCGGTTTAGGTGAAATAAAGCAATGTAAAAGTGAATCTGATATGTGCGATAGTGTAAAGCTCGATACAAATTCGCGATATGTGAACAAAAGCACTTCGCCCGTGCTTTATAGACATTTTAATCAATCGGCTTAATTTTAAGTCAACATTGTTTTATCACCTTGTCAATCATTTAATTATAAGGAACCATTGTTTGATCATCTTGTAACTCATGTCACTCACATATCATTAACTTCACAAACCTCTCTTTCCCCATTTCTCGCCCGGGAGCATGTACGGGCAAGCACGTACAAATTGTATCATCAGCATTTTACGCCGTTTGAATTGTCATAGTATCATAATATTGTCCAATCAGTTCGCATTCGGTCATCAATCATTCCGCGCGTACTCATTATCATTTTATCAAAGTATTTCAATATATATATTTTCTATCAAAAAAGGACTTTCTCTCATTCTCACAAACAATAATATCATTCTATCATAAAGATACTGTACGCACCGTACAATATTGTCGCGGCGATGCAAAACTTTACGAGACCGCGTTGTCGCGCTACATTTCCGCTGCGAGCCGCATTGAGCTATACAATGTCTCGTCTCGCGTATAGACACGTGGTACGCATAGTATTATCGTCAAATCGTGGAGTTTATTCGGGACGATACAACTAAACTATCAATTCGGCCTTTTTGAGTGTTAATATCGGTACATAATTACCTCGATGGAACTTTACGATCGTATATTTATTTCGCAACGACATTATAAAGCCGGAGACTTGTATATATTCCCTTGTCCAAAACGGAATCAATTTTCTAATTGTGATCTAAGAAAAAGAATTGTAGGTAAATCGCAATCGTTTCATCTCTAGGTCAATGAGTGGCAGATCGTTAGCAGCGGCTAAAGGATTATAACAGAGCACCCGCATCGAATAGAAGGCAGTCGTCCAGCGAATGTTAGTAATGAATTATTACCCATTTATAATTGTAAAACAATAATATTTCACTGCTAATGGTCAATATTCGCGTATGCAATTTAACCGAACTATACAGTTTATAATAACTTCTGATTTGAAATAAACTTTGTTTTGTCTATTAATAACAGTTCGTACTCTATTATGTATTTAGTTATTCCATATTTTAGTCGTAAAACGTAATTGATATATATTTATGATACCATTTTCCAATTTTAGATCATCAATAGAACTACACAAAGTTTATCATCACAATCA
>NW_023595233.1:0-8000 GCF_014839805.1 Manduca sexta | reverse complement strand
TGGCGTCCAGAAACGCACGCACCGATGACAAAATGTTTAATGGTATACCACTATGCCGCGCGAATACTAATTAATTTCGATGCATTAAGTATCAATATTATTTGCAGAGCTTCGAGAGAATTCATTTTCTAGAATTATAATATGTACCTACGCTTTGCGAAATGAAATTGATTGTTGAGTTTAAGGGATTTAGGATTAATAGTTTATGATAAAAATGCAGATGAAAGAGTTTAAAGTTTGAATTTTTAAATAACACTCTCGCCTAGTCTTTCTATAAATGGAAATAATGAAATTATTTTTAAAAAGTTATGCAAACCTGGCAATTTTATTTTTAATAAGGAGGCATGGCACAAATCTGTTTCCAGTTTCGATATGTAAAAGTCACCAATTTCGCCATTCATATGCGAAGTATAGTTCGGTAACTACATTGTACTGGACCAAGCAAATCCAACAGATCCATGATCGTCTGATGGCTGCTTCTATATTATGTCTCGAATAAAATTTGTTCAAATCATAAAAAATTTACAAATTTCAGAAGTCGACAACATGTTCAGCAAATTTACAGTAACTTTCTTGCTATGTAAGCTGTGGGAGATAGTCAAATTAATTATTCACTTCTATTGGTTAAAAATGTATGTATGTCGACGATTAATTATGAAATCAAAAATAAACAATTGACTACTTCTTGACGACAACAGTTCTGTTCCAGTAAATAAAAATGCGCGCCTGTGTAGCTCCTTAGTAACATAAATTAATTGCTGGCTCATAACAGCAATTGTTTCAGTATGTCAATCGAGGAATTAATCACAACTACAATGGATGATTGACACATCGATCCTATCTGGAGTATGTATAGCATAGAAATCCATTTTTCCAGTGGGTGTAAGCTTGTCTCCTACGCATAGAGTGCTAGCAACAATCGCAAGGAAGTTGACTCATACAAAGTGAAACTACGCGTTTGCCGTAATGTATGTATGGTTAGATATTTTTCATATTCCTATGACGTAAACCACAAATAATTCTGCGGAAAGGTAGTCACGGACAGGACCTGACGGTATTGTTATTCGCGTGTTCTTATGCCTAATATGGCATAATTGAGGAACTCGCAGTCACGTCAACACATTATGTACCACGTAACAATATTACTTGGTTTTACCTACCGCTGATTTTTATTTAGGCTACATTTTTAATTTTCAGATAAAAGTTATTCATTGGATAAAGTGACATAAAAAAAATGTATTAGGTAAAAAAGGTAAATGATTTGACTTCGCTATTCAGTAAGATTATAAACTTTATATCCAGTAACTAATTATTAATTTTAGTTTAGCTTACTAATAAAAAAAAGCTAGTAATATATTCGGGTTTGATTTTCACATTGAGCAAAGTAATATTCGGTTTTTCTTCTCAGTATCAGCCCGGGGTCTGATTCTGAGTAGAAAAACCAAAATAGAAGAAATATGGGTGCACTAGTTGCGCCTCTACTTACCCCTTTGGGGATAAAAGGCGTGAGTATAACTGTCTACTTCATAAGATGTAACTCCGAAAAAGCTTAGGAGCAAAAGCTAGTTTTAAAAAACTTTAAAAAGAAGAAAGTTTTAGTTTATTGCATTTACCTATATTTATTTATAAGAAGAAACTTTTTAAATATTTGCTCAGTATATTTCAATAAAAAATAAGGTATCAGCCACTAAAAAGATGCTAAAAATATTTTCTCATAGTCTTAATGCTTTACTACGAATATTTTCAAAATTAGTTTTAATTACTTTGTCGCTTTGGCATATCGCCACTGTGTACCAGCAGTTATTCACGAGGTTCAAAACTCGATTTTAAAGTCGGGTAATAGTTAACATGATTTTTTGAAACGCTGTCCGGCATAAGGTCTCTAAATGTGTTTTTTTTTAAGTATAAATAATCATATGATTTCTACAACATTCATTTTCATGAATGTTGTAACAAATACTTTCGTATTCGTTGTGTCAACTCTACATCAGAGCGGATAGAGACGGATTTAAAAAAAAAATTCAATTGATATATTGATATTATTGTTATAAAAGTGAGTACTTAAATTTAATTGGCTTTTAATCAGCTTAATATGATTCGATGATATAATGTTATAGTCTGCAAGCACGTTGCCTTTTATTTATAACTTTATCATATTGTATAGATTAAATTATATGAACCGTTTTTATTGGACTTGCAGGTATAAATAATTTGGTTAAATTTCAGATGTCCGCACCACACAAAGAACCATTATGGGATCAGTTTATTATCTATCTGGTTTAAATTTATATCAAATATTTGGGTATAATAGGTACTTGTATTTTGTCGATATATATGACATATATTAGGATTTCAAAAGGAATCTAAAAACTATAGAATACTTCCCATTATCTTAGAACCATGAAATTTGGCAAAAAGCATTTGTCTTGGAGCACATGTAAAGAATAAATCTAGAAACTGTTAATATATATATATATATATATGCACTTATGTATATACATAGATACCTTACCTACAAGTTTATACAAAACCTTTGGTATGCGAGTCCAACTCGAACTTATCCCGTTTTCTTTGTAATATTTATTATTAAATCTCCTGGTAAACGTTAATAATTAAAATATAATTAATAAATGACGCAAAATGAGAAATGGATTTGGTCATGAAGATATAACTAAAACTCCTCCTCAGACTGAAGTCCGCTCGTCAATGTAATATAAGGTTGCTGGTACAGTAGAAACATAAACATGTAAGTAAGTAAGTAAGTACATTAATTTAAGTATACAACACAGGCTCTACTCGTGGCTACATCGGCGTAAATTACAAAAATTGGCAAAAAAGTCATGTATAAGGTGCATTCGGCTTAGTTTAGGCTGTTTTTCGATAAATTGTAAAAAGGGTCGAAAATATATTTTTCATAAAATATGTAAGTGAAACCGACTTTTTATACCTCTTTTTAATAAAACTATTGTATTTAATAATTTTATGATCTTGGTATTAAGTTTAAAAATTAGTATTTAATGCTATCTGTATAGAAATTTGAAACTCTTAGAAAATATGAGACATTCGCAGGATAAGTTTGGACTACGTTCTAATAACGCTGCAAAAGCTAAGGACATAATAATATGTAAGGTAACAATAACAAGGTAAAAAACCAAGAAGTCCACATAAATGTCAAAAGATTCAAGTCCTTCTTTTTATTTCACAACATGTAGCACGCATGTTCTTGGTCGTAGCATCAGGTGCGGTAAATAGGTAGGGCAAAACAAACGGCGTCGCCGCTGCCTAAGTGTCTAAAATTAAAATATACAATACTTTCGCGGTATTTTCGCGATATGTGATCTTCTTACCTTTTATCCGAACATAGCCGAATGCACCCTTTTCAAATAATATTACTTTGAGTATTATGCATCAAATAAAGCACAAAGAGGCACTTATTATAGAAACGGAAAAAATAAGATATATTATTTTGACCACTAGTCGTCAACTTACAGACAAAGCTCCCCACCCAGCAGCATTAACAGGGGTACCATCCGGAAGATTGTAGTTGGGTCCAGCAATTCGAGCGGATCTGACGCCATCAGAGAAGACGGCGGGCCGGGAGAGGCGGACGATTGCGACGTCTGCGTCTAGTGTGGCTCCGGAGTACTTCGGATGAATGAGGAGTTCGCTGACACCGATTAAGCTGCCACCAGTGTTCACAAACGTACTGCCCAGACGGACTCGCCACTGGGATGGGTGGTCTCCACTGGCAATTAATAGAAGTTACAGCTTAACGTATGTCCACATCTATAGAAATATTATATAGAGAAGAGCATAGTTTTGTGTATGACTATAGAAGTTTGTGAGTTTATAGGTAGGTACTAATCTCAGGAATGACAACCGATTTCGAAAATTATTTTACTAATAGGAAGCTATATTACTCCTGACTGCTATATTTTTATGCCGGAAAATATTTATCCATCAAAAACTTTTTCACGCAGGCAAAAGCTAGTCTTAATAATAAGTACTTACTTAATTTTCAAAACTTTGACCAAGTCAATTATTGCTTACTTACGTATGATTAACAAATTTCCCTCAGCGAGTAAATTTGCAGAAAACCCAGTGTTATGTACGGTTTGCTAACTCACGTATTTGAGTATAAAATAAAATTTAAAACAAGTTCATTCCTTCAGAGGCCAATATTTCTATAAGATCCTATAAGATCTTTCAGGAAATTTGATGTCTGTAAATGCATACGCGAATGCGGATTTTATGTGTTTAAATCCGCGGATGATGATGTTAGGTCTTTTTTTAAAAATACTAATTTTAATATGAATAAGTGCCCGCTTTGTGGGTGCCTGATTAAGAGTTTCTACTTTAAACTTACATATAGCACAAATGAAACGCCCTAGCGGCTCCAAAAGATTATTTAAACCCCTCCCTCGAGCGAACGCATTCGTTTCATACAGTTATGGCGGGAATATACAAAGATTTACAAATAGTTTCCTAAAAATAAATTTTAGGGTTTTGAAAATTTCAAGCTACCAGAATGTTCCTTATATAACTATAAAAAGCCACAGTCGCCGTCGACCGAGTTGCCGACGACTAGTCAAGGGGATTTTTTCCCGATGCAGATGCCGTTATTTATTTGGAATTTATACAGTAGGCGCCTTTGCAAAAAGAGGTTAGACCCAGAAAAACAGCCATATTGCCAATCTATACTTATAATAAATCTGTAGAGAGGTCAATTCTGTACATGAAATATATATTCTGTACATTCTGAACCATTGAACAAGAAACACTATGTTCGCCTTGGTCTGGCCCTAGTTGCCTACGTTTTGGTTGCCGAATTATAGAGTCACTTGCGACCAGTGTGTATTAGGCACAGTCGACGTTCTGATGCAGGTGTGAATTTTTGGCCCCCAATAAAAATCCATGTTATGAATGCAATTCTTCAACCTGGGGAGCGGAAGAATGGTTATGTCGGATTCACCGGGCTTGCCAATGGGTCGGGTCCATACCGATTATGCAGTCATACCGACTAAAACCTTGCGGTGGCCTGCTTCTGCGCCCATGAAACGGATCCGGGTTGTTCGAGAGTGCTTACGAATTCGTCGGACTTGTCTCAGCACAATGCTGCTATGTGGTTCATCTCTTTTTGGGCTCAGAGGTCCCCTTCTTTCAGCACCATTTGTCGGAATGAAGCCGGGTATTCCCCGCTACGCGGCCACGACTCCCGATAGTCCTCTTTTTACTACTGCATACTTTTCACCATATGTATATATGTATATGTATTTAGGTACTTATATACAGCACTAAGGTGCTAAAATAGGTAGTCTTCGTTGCATAAGAAATTAGACTTTATGATATTATATCTTAAAGATTATGTGTATTATACTCACGCGTAACAATGAGCAGCTGAAAGCACTACCGATGACGTGATCAGGGAACCACCGCAAAATTGAAACCAAATGATTCCCAACAAGTGAAATTCCATATTAGACAGGTATGGGTACTCGTAGATTGTGGTGGGTGAACCGCCTACAATGCGGCTTACGCTCTTTGGCGCCGCTGTAAAAAACATAGGAGACTTGAACAATATATATATGAATTCATGCTCGTACCGGTATAGACTACTTACTTATACGACGCAGATATTTAGTAGGATTGGTTTTCGAAGCTGTGTCGAATTTACTTATACAATATACAGGTTCATTTTGACATTGTGTTTTTTACTAAATAACACCACATCTTATGAAAAATAATGCTTTACAATAAGTTACTCTAAGTGTAAATGTAAAATAAAAAAACTTAATATTCCACAAAAATAAATTTCACGTGCCCTAATGGCACTACTACTACTCAAAGCGAAGATCACACTTTCTGTTAGAAAAAAGTACACTCACGCATACGCCAAATTCGCCATAAACTACTAAATGATAAATAAATCAGTTGAGCGAAAATGGGATTTATGGTCAAAATAAAATTTGTTATTCATGCATGATTTTTGGCACAATGTTCGCAAAGGTAAAGACGAGGCTGTGGTTTCATTTATTAATGCAATGTCAAAATTATGCTATGTAAAATCTATGAGAGGCGTCAAGTGCAAGTAGGTATGTAACTAGCCACTGTTCAAATAATTAGGTAATTATAGTGCCACCGGAGGGAGATTAATTTGTTTTAACTATTTTTATATGCATTGATGTTTTTTAGATGTAGTTAAGTATATAAAATGTAAAATAATAAGTTCAAACTAATGATGGAAACTATGGTAACTTTTTATATTCAGTATAACAGGCCGATATAATTATTTGTCTAGGATAAAAATTACAAACACACTTTCCTTTTTCATTAAATAGCTATAAAAAACAGGATAGCCGCACTTACCCAAGGCGGTGCCAAGTAAGGCCAACAGAAATACTACTTTCATTGTTAATTGAATTCTTTTAGCTGTTTCGCTTCGCTAACGGGCTTGGCTTTTATATATTGATACCCAGAGTTTATCTTAATCTATGTCTACTTAAATTTTGATAGCGATAGTTTATTCATAATCCAAATTTGTAATCGCAAAGAATTGTTTTAATAACCGTACTAATTTTTATCTAAGAGGTCAAGATATCGAAAAAATAATTTTGTTATGCAAGTACCTATCTAATAATTTTATAAATAGGAATAGAAGTATATCTAATTCAGAATTTACAGTAAGTCGCCCAAATCACGGCCGGTTCGCAGTTTGTCTCCAATGACGACAACGCCATTGTAACTAGGGACTAGCGGGTGGCGAGAAGAACAATACAAGAAACGAGTGTTGTGACTAATTTCAAATCAGCCAAGTCTTAGCGATTGTTCTGTAACTTACGCTCTCATTTTCACGCTCCATCCAATATAGCAAAAAATTTATGATTCACTAGAATTCCTATATAAACAGTATTCTAATTATTTTCTACCTTTAGGTATTCCATTTTGTAATAATGCGGAATTCGGTAAATTAACGTCGTGTGTATATTTAGGCAAGTCAGGCCCGGACGTATAAAATTAGGAAAATATTTTTTTATGTGAAAGATATTTAAAAGAATAATAATAATTAAATAATTTACAGATAAGAATTTATCTGAAGAGGGGCGGATGGACATGCGTTTGTTAGTTGCAAGAGGTATAGCAGGCCGAAATAGATCCAAGTCCTTACACTGAGACAGCAACCTGTGGGCATAGCTAGTACAAGAATAATATAAAATTCGATACTTACATACAAAATTAGAATTTATGGGGTGTATATTAGGTAAGTATTTATACGATTTATAAGTATCAACATCAAAGCATTTATATTACCTATAATTTCAGATCAGTTTCCACGACACTTACTATGTTGAGTGTGGTGCAAATCTGATCAGCCCAGCGCATTGGGTTCCAGCCTCTCGGTCTCTTACCATCTATTTCCCCGATTATTATTAGTTTCTGGTGATTCTCATTGGATTTGTGGGCGATGTCACCAAAGAATTTAATAAATTTGCAGTCATATATTGGAGAGCCTTGATTTCATCGACGATCGACAGGTTGGTCATAAACGTCGTCCACGGTAGTCGTAAGATCTTTATTTATCACCACATTTTAAAGGCGGCTATGTGTTGGTGGTGTCTAGCTTTTAATGTCCATGTCTCTACTCCGTATAGACAAGACTATTCGATCCTTCTATCTTTTTTCGAGGAGAGACATTGCAAAGCTAGCCATACTGATTCTTCTGCGAAGCTCGTTTATTAGTTTGAAGTGTATTTATTAAAAACAAAATCTTTAAAGTCAAAACTTATGCGTCTATGAATGCTAGTGGCGTACAAATATGGTCAGTGGCAGACATGTGTGGCGTCACTAAGCATGTAATTCATTTTCGCGCGAAAATTTAAATTGTCCATTTGATACTTGAATACTTGGCAATAAATTATAGTATTATTTTTTTTATATACTCGTGAAATTACTACATAAAATTAATTAAATTGAAAACTAAACTGAAAATATTGCATCTTCCT
>NW_023595232.1:0-11000 GCF_014839805.1 Manduca sexta | reverse complement strand
CTACAAACATGTTTTTCTGTCCTTAATTAGTTGTCACACATTTTCCCCTTTTTAGTAATAGGCAGACGTGTAACACCTCAGCACCATAATTGTGTGGCGTGTGCAATACAACTAAGCCATTGGAAGGGACTAATTCTTACTAAAACAAAAAAGTGAAAAATAAAAACTTTAAAATTGCATCCCCTTTCAAAAACCAAAAACAATTGAAATTACTTGTATACTGGTTAATAATTTGGGAATTGGTAACTAATTCAAATTGCCAGGTAAGCTAAATAAACAAATAGACAAACAATTATGCTATAACCTATGTTAAAATCTACCTATGTTAAATGAAATTCAAAAAGAATAAATTTAATCAGACCACAAGGTATAGAATAATAACTGATCAAACATGAAAAAACAAAGCAACAAACAGATAAACCTTCCTCCTTTGGAAACAATTTAAATTAAATATATATATTATGTATGTGCATCTGTTAATAATGTTGTGAATAATGAAAAAAATAGAATAACATTTACTCTAATAAAAGGGATCCAAATCAATTTTAAGATTATAAATAGAAAGCGAATAAATCCTTATGAATGCCATTATAAAAGAATTGTATATAACTACAACCATTGGGCACTTTCACCCAGCAAAATACTAACATAAGACATTTTTTTAATTCTCTATATAAATTTTTGAGCAGTAGTCCATTATTACTACATTCATTATTGCAGAGTGAGCTGTCTATGATTTCAGAAACATTTTAGATTTAATATTATTATGCATAGTAATACGAAAGTTGGGTTAAACTGTATGCTATTATATGTATAATTATTATAAGTATAGATAACAAACTTTGAAGTGGCACATAAAAATACTTACGTACGAAGCGGTAATTATTTAGCTGATGAAAAATTGTGCCACTAAGGAATGAGGATACTTGTATCTATGGCGTTACATTTCGACACTTGTAACAAGTGACGAAAATATATACATTTCAGTATTAATGTGTCCTGAAACCTTGCCTGAAACAATTTGTGACGCGTAAGCAAGAGAAATCAGAGCATTTCAGTATCCAATTAAAAAAACGCTTTCACTGTTCGCTACATAACATTTATAATTTAATCATTGTATTTATGTCCTCCTTGAGATTATAAATATTCGCAAATAGAGACTAAGCAATAGTCCAATTGTATTCTAGTATTTTTACTTACCTAAAATTTTATATTTTTTATAATAGCAGGCACCAATCCTTTAAAAAAACGTACAACAAATCTGAACAACTAGACAGCCAGCAATAATTGCAGGGGTATGTCACTCTCAAACAGTCACTCTATTTGTTTTTGGTCTAACCTCAAATTAATTTTGTTGTAAGATACTTTCAGTTAGATGACACTGGAGAATAAGTTTTCAAAACACTAATCATGCCTTTTATCCCTATTTATAAAATAATTATGTACGTAATTAAATTAGATAAGTAAAAACATAAAAACAAATGTCAGAGGCTATTTTAATTAATTAAAAAAATATGCATTACTGAAAATTCCGAACGAAATACGATAAAAATTGACTGACACAATGACAGAGATTGTGGCAAGTCGTCTGACACAATTTCAAACGAGTTGCCACAATATCTGATGATTGTTATTAAATGGTAAAATATTAAAGTTCTCCTTTTGTTGTAACATGACAACTGAAGCTTAATTTAATTTTTCCATTTTATTAATACAATTATAAACAAAACAACGCATACTTTTTAAATTTTATTCTAGTTTCCAATAAATTACATATCTATTTTCTCATAAGCATGTTAAAATGTTTATTGCATTAAGTGACAACATCGCCTTGTTTCCGTAATTTGAATTCCGGTTGCAAATTTTCAATTTCTAATTTGAGTTTGTGTGTGATAAATGCGATTACGATTTCCGAAATAATAAAAGAACTTTGCTTATTCAAACGGACCAACGATACCTTCTTACTAATTCGACCCCTGGCTTTGTTATTTGTTTAATTTGTTTTGCACGCGATAAGGAATTGATAAAATATTTGGACAATATGTCTCATGGATATCCAAAATGTTATTTTGGTTGTGTGGTTGATGGTAAATGACATTAATATTTTTCATAAAAAATATCGGTAGTACTCATTAAAATCGTACATAATATCTACTTATTCACCGCGATGGCGAAATCTGCTAATTTAAATCATGTCTTTTTTAAAATACACGTAGAAATAAAAACGCAATACATTCAGTATTCGCATTAAAATTATGCGATATTCATTTATATTTAAACTATGAAAAATCCGTTGATAGATACGATTGCCATTATTACGTCTTCATGGTTTTATATACCTATTTTGGTTTAACTATTGAATAAATAAATTTCAGAGCTGTATGACTAATGGACTCATTTCTTGCATTTGTATTGTGGTAAAAAATACAGGGCATCATTTATTATATTTTAATAAATTATTGTATTATTTTTCAGGACCATTGCATTATTTCCCTAAGGCAACTAGTTATAGGTGGAAATCTTGGCAAGAGGAAAGGTTTCAAGTGTGGATAAAAGTTCTCGATAAAAAGACTCTCGACAGAGGAGAAGAATATATAAAAAAAAACTTGCGGTTGTGCCATAGGCACTTTGAGAGCTGTTATAAATTGTGTAACGGTGCTTTATGTAGAACTGCAATTCCAACTTTGAATCTAGGTAAGATGTTTTCCACATGACGCGCCAAGAAATTTACAGGTTGATCTGATTCAGATAGATATATTCAGATATATATCTACTTAAGTGTTTAGGCTAGATGTTGTACCCTTAGATGTATCACACTGATGTATCAAATGCACAATGAATTCGCCGTAAATTCGCAGCAGATGTGCAGCGAACAAGCCGCGAGTGCACAGCGATCACGCAGCGGGCTCACAGTTGGCTACGCATTTTGGATTGTTAGTAATAGAGTGAATTCAGATGAGGAAACATTTCTGTTAGCTTTGTTAATTGGAAAAAGGATCTAAAAAAATAATATTGCCGCGGTTGCATGCCGCTGTATTAAAAAAAGTACGTAAGTTGGAACTACAAGACATGATGACAAGATGGGTGACAGCACAACAGCAACCTGAGTGGTTACTTATATAATTATATTTGTCGTACTCTTACTGATATAAGAAATGCGAATGTTTATGAAAATGTGTTAGTATATGTTTGTCAGAAGTAAACGGTTAAACGAATTTGGCACACGGACAGAGTTGGATTAATATAAGATAGGCTAGGTACTTTTTATCACCTGGATAATATTTTAATTTTGAATCTGATTATAAATAAATAGTGCTATGCATCAATATGTTTTTTAGGCATTTTTCTAGCGCGAAGGGCTTTTAAGGTGCGTGACACTACGAGCAAAACTTTTCTAAAGATCTCGACTTTTACTTTTCTGCCCGTTCATGTCTCTCATATCGAATTATGTTACAGAACATTATACACCGGATATTCATAAAACCATGGATGTAATGGCCGAAACAAGTACATATGTCACCGGTAATGCTATATACACATCGTACTTAAAGTTCTGAAAATGTTTACTTACATACTTTTTACTTGCTTGAACAATAATATTCTTTAATGTTTTATTTTTCAGATATTACTAAAGTATTTTCGGACCATAACTACTGCCTTACAAGTAGGCCCCGAAAACACGCGGTATACAATACGCAAATTGGTTTATTCCAAAAAAATATAAAAAAATTACGTAGTGAAATATGTCGTCTCCGTAAAAGAGGTGAAGTATTTAAGCAGCGCTTACAGAGCGCTGAAAAGTTGTCTGATAATATAGCCTTTCAAAGAATAACTAAAAACATGACAAAACCAGCACAGTTGTTTGCTCACATGCAGCTACAGACGAAAAAGAAAGCGAAGGGAAGACGATTTTCGCTAGAGGAAAAAATTTTGTCATTGTCTTTATTCAAAAAAAGTCCTAAGTGTTACAAACTTTTATGCAAGTATTTTACTCTACCATCATCAAGAACGATGAAACGAGTACTAAGCCAAATTAAAATAATTCCAGGAATAAATCCTATAATTTTTAAAAGGTTGAAAATGACACTGTTGGAAAAGGATAGTAAAAATCGTTTTTGCACTGTTCTTTTCGACGAAATGTCAATCACTCCCCATTTGTCATATGATCCATACAAAGATGAAATACAAGGGTTTGCTTCAAATAAAAATGCTCTTTTTCTAACCACGCTTTGGTTTTATGATAAAAGGCATAAAAATGATTTTAAGCAGCCAATAGCATATTATTTTACAAATGGACTTAATAAGATAGAATTAAAAATACTAATACGAACTGTCTTGGAACATGCTATTGATGCTGGACTCAACGTAATTAGCACAACATGCGACCAGGCACCCGTTAATGTCGGTGCCATAACAGAGTTGGTTAATGAAACGAAAGCTATATATTTACGGAAAGGAAAAGATTGGTATCATGACATAATACGCATTAAAGGACAAATAATAACCCCGTTATATGATGTTCCCCATTTAATAAAAGGCCTTCGTAATAATCTACTTACTAAGGACCTTATCTATACAACAAATAATAAAGAAAAAATTATAAAATGGGATTATTATCAAATGGTGTTCAGGGCAGATAAATCGTACGGAGAATTGCAATTATTACATAAACTAAACGAAGAGCATGTGAATCCTGAGAAAATCAACAAAATGCGGGTAAAGTTGGCAACACAAGTTTTTAGTCATACAATGGCTGTTGCGGCTGAACATTTAACGGCAAGAGGCGATCTTCCAGCAGAATGTCGTCAGTTAGTAGATTTCACACTTTTACTTGACAATTTATTTGATTCATTGAACGGCAAAAGTATGTTCATCCCAAATGGTAAAATTTATAAAGGACCTATAAAAATAAATTCACCTCACCATGAATTGTGGCGAAAAGCCAAAGAGATATTAAAAACTGTAAAATTTATTCATAAAAATAAACAGGGCAACAAAATTCGTGTAACAGCAATAACTGTTCCTTCTGTGACAAATTTAATTAAAACTATAGAAGGAATGGAATATATTTGGCAACGGTTATCGGGTAAATATGGTTTCCACGAAATGTTGACGAAAAATTTCAACCAAGACCCGCTGGAGAATTTCTTCGGAAATATAAGGAGTTACGGGTCAAGAAATATTGCACCAAATACAACGGATTTTGAAGGTGCTTTTAAAGCATTATTAATAAATAATTATAATGTTCCTCATTCCAAGAATGCGAATTGTGCCGAGGATTCAAATGTTTGCCTCCAGACGTTAGATTTTTATTTAAAAGAAAAAGTTAATGATACTGTGGTACCTGAGGACAATGTTATTCACTTTAACACTGATATACTTAGTTTTGATGAGCCTCAAAATAATGACGCTGGTCAAAGTAACTACGTCTGTGGATGGGTTTTGAAAAAAACTCTGACAAATGTAATTAAGGGTTGTCAAATCTGTAAGAAAACTTTACTAGAGCAAGAATTAAATAAAAATAATTCATATATTAGAGCCAAGGAATATAAAAATAAAAAATGGTTGTGTTATCCTAGTCCAGAAATTGAAATCTTCTTCAAAGAAATCCAAAATATTGCTACAAAACTTTAAAACAGACGTACCTAAAAGAGGTATAAAAAAGCAAATGACACAATTCGTAAATTTGTTAGTTCCTCGTCCAGTTTTGTGTCAATCTCATGGCGATAAATTTTATGATTATTTTATAAATGTAACATTCAATGTCATTTTACATAC
The DNA here is from genome assembly GCF_014839805.1 of Manduca sexta. NCBI lineage: Eukaryota > Metazoa > Arthropoda > Insecta > Lepidoptera > Sphingidae > Manduca > Manduca sexta. The sequence continues at coordinate 5,222 of NW_023595232.1, read as the reverse complement.
TTGGTGTAGATCTATTAACAGAATTTTAGATGGCAAAATAATTAATTATAATGGTGACGATCTAACAAAAATTGCTGCAGCACAATATTATTTAAAATATAAAAATTATAAAACCAAAAAATAGATTTGAATCGGTATACCTACGCGCTGGAGTGAAAATATTGTCTATACTACCGTCGCATTCGCCATCAGTACCGTTGTCAACGTACTTTTTCATCATTGTAATTATTTTAATGAGCCACCAGATAGTTTTTATTATGACCGGGGCCGCACGGCCTCACGCGACAGTGGGAAAAATTGTTTAATTAACAAACCTTTTCAATCTGTTCACCCCGTTATTTTAATTAAGTAGGCGTGTCGATTTTTGACCGATTAATTGAAGAATCGATTTTTTGGCCTAAAATATCGATTTAAAAACGATTTATAGTTTTAAATCGATATTTCACGATTGAAAATCAAGATTTGACGTTATTTATTTTGATAAAACTATAAAAACGATTTATTAGATTTCTATTAATAATTTTTATAAAATGTATGGCCTCTTGTATGTCCTACTCGACATAAATACAGTTCCAACTTCAAGTCAATGTAGCTATATTTTGGATGTCTTTGTTTTCTTTTAAAGCTATGCATGTGGTGTAAGTATATTCAATAGTCTGTCTAGGATAGTACAACCATTTAGATATGAAAATAAGTTTAAGGAAACTCCACGCATGTGAAGTAAACGCAGGTGGGTGCGATCTCGTGCAAAAGATCCCCGTTTTCTCCTCTCCCCAATCTTTAGGGTGTTTAACTCTAGTAGACCGGCATGATTGTAGCTAAAGTCATTAGATAGTCATCTGTTACCATTCGATACTTTATCTGGACAGTCTCATACTTAAAAAAAAATCCAAATCGGTCCATAAATGAGCGAGTTCTGAGGTAACAAAAATATAAAAAAATAATAATACACGTTGAATTGATAACTTCCTCCTTTTATTGAATTCGGTTGAAAATAGTATTTTTGAAAATAACCTAGCCTTAATTTTCAGCCACATATAGGGAAGGGGTGTAGCGATTTCTATTTATTGTAAATGAGTACTCAATAATTAGGCTGGCCAGCCGGTTCAGTATCGCGCCCTTTTTGTTTCTTCTTTTTTTTCGCACGACTGACCACGTCACCTTGCTCATTATACATAATATATTACGAACACCTCTGCCACACTCAGCTGGGAGTGCGTTGAGTGAAGAGTTTCCAGTAACTTTAAGGTCTAATATAATGTTTTGTTTTTTAATTACACAAAATTACATTTGTTTCTGTTTTAAAAATCTAAAAACAACATAGTTAATTAGATCAGATTCTATGTCATTTGACTGATTGAAGCAATTTATACTATATATAATAACATAACAAGTACCTACTAAACTGGAGGTGATCACATAATCCTCAGCGCAATTTGATAATTCTGTAAGAAGAAAATATTATTAATTATTTATTCAATAAAGCTTGAAGACTTTAAATACTTGAGTAGGTTGCTTATTTCTTCCTGTGCTCTAAGTCTCTACGCAGGTATTGGTTTTAATTTCATGACAATTCGCTCATTTATCTATTTATTCAATGACCCTTACCAAATATATGATATATCTTCGTTTTTAATTAAATTTGGACTTGGATTTTGTTCACGTATTGTTTATTAATTTATTTACAGATGTTTTTTTATCTTTCACGTTCATATTTAAATAGTAAAGGGTGCTGCCCTTAAAAATAGACCATGTAGATATATGTATCTACAATTAATATGATTAGCAGTCTCATAAGATTGATTTCTTGTGACTATAGTGTTTACGGTCCCTTACTAAAAGATCCTTTAAAATTACCATAGGGGAAAACGGCTTTGATTTAAGTTTAAAATAGATAAAGTATCAAGTCCAAGTGTTATTCTTTTTACTGACGTATCCTTCATGGAAGACAGCTTCAGCGTAAAATTGTCCTTACAACATCATTGATATGATCATCTGGTTGTGTTTCCATTCTTATCTGCTTTTAGTTATACAAGTGTCAAATTAACGAAGGACCAGCTATACCAGGTTTATAGAGGATCAATTTGCATATACGGGATGTCCAAGAAAATAGTGTCAAGCGGAAGTCCAGAGATAGAGCACCCCTTGGGGTATTCGAATCACTCCCATGTATGTTCCGCGATTTTCCATAGATTTCGATTTATTAATATTTTGCTGAATTTACAATTTGACTGATTAAATCTGTTCTGTTAAAAAGTAGAAGACTTATTCGAGATTTTTTTGTTCTAACTAAATTTTCATTAGTTGTACTGTTTTGCTAAAAGTAATCAGCTTCGTAACTTTAATGAAAATTATGAAAATATTGGTGTAAAGTAAAAAACTTACGTTCTATGAATTAAGACTTAAATTTTCTTCTTTGAATTAAAAATCTAAACAGATGACTTTGTGGTTCTAAGGTAGGCTAAAAACTTCTCTAGATTCTCAACTTACATATTAATTAAAAAAAACACAGTCCTTCATTGGGCTATTTTGGCTAAAATCAGCGTTAAAAAAACAGCGAGGTAGAAAATTGTTTAAATTGGTCATCAGATTACAATTATTTTTTATGACGTCTCATCATTCCTAAGGTTAATTAGTTTGTTAACTAACCAAAAATGTCTTTTTCGCGGAGAAAGTGCCTTATTACTACCGCCCCAACTTTCGTGGGGGGCGACTGAGCCGGTTATGTTGGGGTAATCGTGCCTTACGGCTCGGCGTTGAGCCGCCTGGATTTGATGTTGACCTTCGGGCGACCGCCGGGCCGAGTCCCTAACCTTATATACAACTTAACCTATGTACGGCCTACCAGCTAAAACTCTGTGGTGGTGAGCCACTGAAGCACTCCCTCAGCCTCGCGGCGAGGGAGTCGGCTCCTCTTCCTCTGAGTTGGCCCTGGGCACCTCGTACATAGGGGCGCCCGTGGCCGCGAACTTTGGCCTCAGTTTAGAGATATCTAGGCCGGTAAGGTCCACTCTGGCCTGGGCGTCCGTCAGGACCTGTTTGTAAGATAGGCTCTTGGCCACCGCCGCTGGCGTCAAAGATATAATAACTGCCGCGGAGCGTGATGGTCTCAGTTTCGGTTCAGCCCGGCGCGCCGGTTGTCTCGGCTGTGTGTTTGCCGTTGGCTCTGAGGCGGGCTTCGTCTTTTACTCCTTCTACTGGCCACCACTACCAACGGCGTGTTCAGCGACGCAGGAGCCGGCGGCAATGGACGGGGCTCCGAGGTTTGTTGTTCTGGAGGAGGCTGTCCCTTCTTCTTGGTCTTCGGTTGTTTCTGATTCCGCGCAACTTTCTCCTGTGGTGCCGTTCTTTTGCCTGTTGGCCCCTTTGGCAGGAGGTGGCGTCGCAGTCGCCAGGGCCGTAGAAGGACCCGCTTGTGGCGGTGCGCTGGAAGGCCCAGCCACTGGAGCGGCGGGAGGGGAGCGGAGCGGGCTGGACTGTTTTTTCTTCCCCCCTTCCTTTGCTCCCTTCTCCTTCGTCGGTTTTCCTTGTGTTCCACCAACGAATCCATCTGATACGGGGAGTTGGATGTCCCCGGAAGTAGTTTTCCGCTCATGTGCCAATAGGGGGCGTTGTGCAGGGCCCATGAGGATTGATTCCATCCTGGCCTGCACCCTTGCCTCCACCATTGCTAACATTTCCTCAGTGGAAGGCCTGCTGGCGGACGTCTCCAGTTCTTTCAGGCGCTTCTGGAGGGAGCTGTTTTCATCCTGGAGCGTTGGACGTGTTGTTCCCTCAGTCTCCCCCGTGACCATGAAGGCTGCAAAGTCTTCGAAACGTCGGGACAAAAATAAAACAAAAACCGCGATAGAATCCGGAAAATTTGTTTAATTTCAATGTCTAACATTCGCGTAAACATAAGAAATCATAATTTTGCTTAATTCGTTCTCGTGGTTTAAGGCTTGTAAAAGTGGGTGCAATTCTTTAATCTGCAATTACAATGGGCCGAGGGATAAGAGACCGAATTATTGCTATTTCTCTCACTCTTGTTGACAAGAAGGGCAGCGTGCAACCGACGTTTTACCTGAGACGAAGTTGGGCCGAGAGAAATGGATGAGGACATCTATTTGGCCAATAATTCGGTATCTTATCCCCTCAGCCCATTGTAATCGCAGGTAAAAGAGTGTCACCCACGTTTACAATCTTTAAACCACGAGAACGAATCATACAAAATTAATTGAATTTAAACACAAGGATAGGCCAAATGTTTAACTTATAGCTTTCTTGCAGTTATTTTCGGTTAGTTTACAAACTAATTAATCTTAGGAGTGATGAGAAGTCAAAACAAATTGTAATCTAATCTCTTTTAAGGCTGATTTTAGCCAAAATAGCCCCTATGAAGGACTTTAGTTTTTTAATGAATATGCAAGTTAAGAGTCTGGAGAAGTTTTTGACCTACCTTAGAACCACAAAGTCATCTGTTTAGATTTTTAATTCAAAGAAGAAAATTTAAGTCTTAATTCATAGAACGTAAGTTTTTTACTTTACACCAATATTTTTATAATTTTCATTAAAGTTACGAAGCTGATGGTTTTTAACAAAAAGGAAAACTAATGAAAATGTTGTTGCAACAAAAAAATCTCGAATAAGCCTTCTACTTTTTTAAAAAGAAAACATTTAAGCTTAATCATTCAAATTGAAAATTCAGAAAAATATTAATAAATCGAAATCTATGGAAAATGGCAGAACAAACATGGGGTGGATTCGGATACCCCAAGGGGTGCTCTATCTCTGGACCTCCGCTTGACACTATTTTCTGGGACACCTGTATATAAGCCTTCTGGGTCGCCTAATAATATTGCCTCGGTCAAAAACTATTCATTCGTTCCTCCATCGACCTACTTGCTTTAGTTGATGTTTTGTTTAGGTTACAACCGGTACCTATATTTTTGCAGCGATTCGCATTACTTCCTTTATATTTTATGTAACAAGTGTCATTTTGTATACGACTTATTTATGATTTCGTTATTTGATCATAATGTTCATTTTGTATTTATTATATGTTGTAATTTAACCCATAGTGAATAGTGAAGGCAATTTATTAAAAAGATACGTATACAACGGCTAAATTGTTTTGCTTTTATCGCGTAAATTGTTCGAATCTCTCCTTTTTTTTTGGTAAATATTCTATTCAGATCATATACCGACTGTTATGGTATATTACTAATATGTATCGGCAATTT
>NW_023595231.1:0-20000 GCF_014839805.1 Manduca sexta | reverse complement strand
ATAACTCTTCACTCAAAGGTATTTGAGTGTTATTTAGCCTGCCAATGATATAAACATTAAAAATCTTTAATAATGTTGAGCTTAACAACTATGTAGATTATATCAGAATGTAAATGTTAAAACAAACATGAATATGATATATGGCTACAATAAACATTACGCATACATAAGTAAAGGATTAAGAGAAAGATAAAATCCATATGATTGTGCTGCCACAGTAAGGATAAAGACTAGCTAATGTGCTATGTCGATGGTTCTGTACCTATAATTCTTCTTTTTCTTGTTCCTATGGCTCTCCGATGTGTGGTCCGCGCAGCACACCATGCATGTTGCAGAAACGATTTGGTTAGTGTCTTGGCTTCAACGATCTCCTCTTAGGGAGAATAATAATCTAATCTAATATCTCGTAATTACAAAACAAGGTTTACAAGAAGGGTATGTAAATGAAAAGTAGATAAATAGTTATAAATGGCAAAATAAGTTAACAGCGTATAAAAGCCAAGCAGACTTATTGAATTAAAACAAAATATGCATGTTTACGAAAAATAGCTTATTTTTCCCTAATACGTCTGACAAGGAGGGGAATAAAGACATTTCCATAATGTTATTACAATGAGACAGCGGCTGCGTACATACAGTTCTAAATAAATATCTTGATAGAAAAACCTACACAAAATGTCCAACCTGGGAATTAATTAAGCTAAGGATCTTTCGGTTTACAGCCTGTATAAGATATTGTTGTTCTTGAATGAGAGCCTGGAGACAATAACCTTCTTGGTATTTTTTGCTGTTAGATATTTTTAATTAAAATAGACGCAATAAAAAAGCAAGAGATTGTGTCTGTCCCCCCTCATAGATTTCTTAATTTTGACTATTGTTCGGAAAACCTATTATGCAACTCTGCACGCATAATATTTATGCCTATGTCTTCTAAACACGCAACGACAGCGTATAAGAGGCACTAATAATACATTTTCGGATCCTAAGTAACTGTATCACAATATCTGAGATAATGCTACTCGTGACATAATTGTATAAGCCGCCTAAATACAAGTCACACTTTGTTCCCAAATAAATGGTAATAAAATGAGTACTATCTACATTAGCAGTCTTACTTATAAACTTGTTTTAGCGTTAAGAGATGATAAGAATTGCTTAATAGCTGTCAAAAACATCATCAGTTTCCTAGTTTGAGCCTTATTAAGAGGCAAGATGGCGGGTTTTGACTTACAGCTGATCAAGTCAATTTTTTGTTTTAACCTGCATGTATGCGATTTTTTTATAAGTAAGACTGTAGGTATAGAATACGATAACTGACAAATAAAATTTACTTGAAATTGGTGAAACAGATCCTTAATGTTTGACGTCATATCTGACGTCGAAAGTGTGACGGTGAGATTTATCTATGAGCATTGATACGCGTGCCGTATCGTTGTACAAATAACGGCTTATACCAAGATATAGTTATACGTACTTTATATACTTGTACGGGAAATCAATACAATAAATGTTTATGAGGTTTTCTGTGGACGAGTTTTGGCTTATCTAGTGAAACATCAATAGATTTTTTATAAATTAGTTTTGTTTTCACACAGTAAAAGTGGTGTTTATGCCTTTAGGTAGTAAGGTTTCTCCTTTCGGTAAATGGGGGAGGGTGTGTTGCATTTTTTAGAAAATTATAGTATTTTGAATCTTTGAGGGAAATCATATCATCGCCTAATGTCAATATAATATAATAAATAATAATATCAGCCCTGTATTATATACTTGCCCACTGCTGAGTACGGGCCTCCTCTACTACTGAGAGGGATTAGGCCTTAGTCCACCACGCTGGCCTAGTGCGGATTGGTAGACTTCACACACCCTCGAAATTCCTATAGAGAACTTCTCAGGTATGCAGGTTTCCTCACGATATTTTCCTTGACCGTTAAACAAGCGATAATTCACAAAGAATACACACATCATTTTTTTAGAAATCTCAGCGGTGTGTGCCCTTGGGATTTGAACCTGCGGACATTCGTCTCGGCAGTCCGTTCCACAACCAACTTGGCTATCGCCGCTCCTAATGTCAATTTTTTTTTAAAAGTGATGTGTGAGTGTATTTTTTAGAAAATTATAGTTTTTTGACTTCTTGAAGGATTTCATATCAGTGCCTAATGTCAATATTTTAAACGTGACATATTAGACTGATGATATAACACTTTACCCCGATTTAAATTTATATTAAAATTTGAATGATTGATGTACCTTTCAACTCGATTATTAGACTCGAGTTGGTATGCATCATACTTATAAACTTTGTATATATGTAGTATAACATATACAGTGTTTAGCTATGTTCGGTGACATTTAACAGCAGAGTGGACTAGATAAAACAATTATCTAGGACATATACGATTCACATTTATAGTAAGGCCATGTGTGCAGTTGTATGCAACCGTCTGGAAGATATATTGAGTGTTCCGTCATCGACATGTTATTTTTGGAGACATACCAAAACTTCACCATAGGAAAAATTATGAAGAGTCGTTGTTAGAGCAATCGTAGGTATCCGTGTAATATATATGTATGTAGGGTCATTTTTACGTTAATTAATGAAACCCTATACTTTTCATCTTGAAAATAGCACTACAATATTTTACTGAACTCTGTGACGTAAAACAAAAATTTTTAAGTTTCGAACAAAATCAATAAAAAGTAATTATAATTTTACACGCCCGAATACCACTACTACTCTTAAGACACGCCATATTCGCTCTAAACTACAAAGTAAAAAAATCAGAAAGCTATAACCAAGATTTTTAGTGAAAATATTCCTTATTCATGGATTATTATTGGTGCAATGTTATCAGAGCCAATGCAATGTCAAAATGTTCCAGTATATGTAGGGGACTTGATAAGGTCAAGGGTTGAATTGGTCCCTCAGGCCTCAAGGCATCACGCGGTTGACCGAATATCCAAATTTGTTGTGAGTGGCGATGGAGGTAAATGTGATGTTGAGAGATGTATCGGCATAGTTATTATAATTAATATTAACAAACTTTGAAAGATCGTTTTATAATTAGAAAATCTTTTAAATAATATTTTAGAATAACGTATATTTTTAATTATTAAATGTTATGTCATTATTTCATTAGTTTTAAACCTAAATAGAGAATAGAAATATAATTTGTAATAATAAAAAAGTTAATTAATAATTTATAGGCGTTTATGAAAAGTAGATAAATAATTATAAATGGCAAAATAAACTAATAACGTAAGAAAACAAATCAGACTTAATGAATTAAAACAAAAATAAATAAAGAGTCTCAAAAAGTATTTTATAATATGCATGTTTATGAAAAATAGCCTTTTTCCCTAATACGTTTGACAAGGATGCGGATAAAGATCTCCATAATGTTATTACAATGAGATAGCGGCTGCGTACATAACGTCCTGAACAAAAAATTACGGATAACTTGTATTTACATTTTATTTTCTAACTATTTCAGGACTGGCTCAAAGGATTTCTTATTCTATTTTTAAAAATGTTTAAAAATAAACGTTAGTAAAATGTTTATTTCTAGTGATTGTGTGGTGTGTTTCTGTTTACTAGACATTTGTTTGTTTCATTTAACCAGGAGTGAGGAATTCATTGAATTAGGGATTTATAATACGTCATATTATGTCTAATATGAATGGTTTGTACCATAGCTAGGTCGTTAATCACCCTTTAGGCTATGCACCTTTGACTTTCAAAGTTACGTATCATTGTTTATTAACCCACGCTGTAACTGAACGTAAAGCGTATGTGACAATGACGCACAGTCGAAACAATTTCACAAACAATTGATATTACTTGAGAGAGTGTCTGCCTTTAGCTAATTTATTTGTTTTGTTGACAAACGAGTAAACAACTCGTCTCGCCATTCACAAGGTTCCATTTAATGTAACTCCCTCAGCTGCTCTAATTCAATCGTCAAGTGGATATAGAACTAACATTTCTACACAACAGTTACAAACGTCGTTACAAGGACACAATTACGATCTGTATGAGTGCCCCTGGCCTTCTGCGTACGCCCAACTCTACAAGTTTGCCAATTTTTTTCCGCCTTTTCACTCAACACTTCAACTTATATGATTTAGTTACGACATTTTAACAGAAACTGATTATGTTTAAATAGAACCGCGACGCTTTTAGTCACCATGGTCACAACAAACAAAAATAAACAAACACACATCACGCATTTATCTCCGAAGGGATATGTATAGGCGCAACCAGGGCACCCAAATTTCGCCAAGCGTGTTCCGTCCCATGATGTGATAGGGAGTGAGCCTATCGCCGTATCGGGTACAAATTCCAGAATCCGGCTGATACTGAGCAGAAAAACCCAAATATCACTTTGCACGATTCATAGCGCTGCCGTACCGCGCATGCAGTATAACTACGCCATCGAGGCAGTCATAATGGTCACAATCAATACTAATAGAAAATCATTTCCAGTAAGAGATATACCGACGGGCCAGGAGTCTTGTTTCGTAATAAATTTTGTGTTAAAGAAATACTTACGGATGAGGAAGGAAGTTCAGAATAAATTTGAGTGCCCTTGGCCTTCCGTGTCCGCCTTCAAATGATGCCAATAAACGTTCCAACTTTGCCCATTTGTTTCTGCCACTTCACCCAACACTTGAACTTGTATGATCTTGTTACTCGCGATAAACTTTTTCAAGAGTATCAAGTGACGCGTGCCAGGAATCGCTTATTTTTAACGTCGAATTCGGTTTTGGTGATTTATTGCTAGCGAAGTTTGAGGGTCATAAAATCGCTGTCAATCTTTTTTGCCAATTATACAGTTTATAAATTGATAAATTATATTATTAAAACTTACGCGAGACATATTAAATTAGTCGAAAACAACACGGTTTTACTCACGTAAATTTTATATTATGTATATAGAAGTTTTTATATGTTTGAAATTGAGAGTTAAAATCTTACTAATAATTGTAACTAATATTGGGACTAAATGATCGTGTGGTAATCTTAAAATTGTCTTATAGTGTCATTCTAGTTATTTAAGTTTTAATATGTTAATATTTACTCATTGAAAGATCATAAAACGAATGTACACATAACATTTCTGAATATAACTATTATATCAGATAATTATATCAGAGCATTTAGATTATTTTTTTTACTTATATTTTTATAAGTAAAAAAATTAATCTAAATGCTCTGATATAATTATACGATCAATTAAAGAATATAAAAACAGACTTAGAAGGACGTTTTTTAATATGAATATAACTTTTAAATAAAATAAAGTTGCGTACAAATCTTTTAATGTCCATTTAATCCTAATATCTATAAATAGAAAATAGAGTAATCAAGCAGAGCGCTTTATCGTCGAAAAGAGAACCTTTCTTTTATAGCCATGATTAAAAAATCACAAGTAAACCTTTTGAATTAAAATATCAATGAGAGAAAACCTCCGAACAATTCCATTTGTTCCGATACAATGGGTAGATTGCAGACAACATTCATTAGATTGCTTCCATTCAAGAACGCTTGAAATTATTATTACAACATTTTCCAACTTTAATACAAAGAATTTATTCTCCATTGTTTTGTGTTCGTATATTTTTAAAGCACCTTTATTTTTGCTTACAATTTAAATGATAAACGAGCGAGGAATATAAAATGTCATGAGATGACAGTTTTTAAATTTCGAATAATTTGTTTTTTAGACTAAATTTTTTAATTTGTCTTGTTTGTTAGCGCTATTTATCATATCTTCGTGATATTAATGATACATTCTTTGAATACTCATATGACCTACGTTTGAAATATGAGTTGTTATAAAGTTACTATTAATAATGTTTTGACACGTACCTACGTACAGAGCATGAGATATTAATATCAAAGTTGGTACCCATTAAATAGTTGTCGAACCTACATGGAAACGACACCAAGTTTCAGAACCGTGACCACAGACTATCAGTTTCACTTCACAAACTTCAGAGTTGCTAGTTTTAGACGTGTACAATATAACAAGCTTTTAGTTCGTGGCAGAATATTCGTGTTTTCTATTTAGATAATGTACATATGTTTATAGAGATTTATGTTAGATATTGAAGACTATTGAACAAAGTAAGTAATTAATATTTTGACATCCATAGATGTAATTTAAATTTTACGATGAAATGATTATGGAAACAGCAATGGATGAGCAAAACCTGATTCGAGTTCATGATGTTTTGGGGATTATAGTTAATTTACTTCAAAAATAAAATGAATCATTTAAAAACATCTATAAGGATTGTCAATCTAAGAATCTTAAATTAATACTAAAGTTATATATTTAAATATAATTATAGATTCTATATAGATAGATATAGACAATAATAAGTACCGATAAACGGTATGGCGCGATTCCAACCTCGTAATTAGGGTTGCCAACAATTCTTCGGTGAAATGTAGAATTTTTCAAAATAAGTTTAAAAAAATATAGTACATTTCAAAAAATTATAGTATTTTATAAAAAAAGCAAAAAAATTAGATAAATATATATTTGTTACTGATTTATTTCTATAAAAATTCGGATACACGCTGTCGCATCATTCAAAATTTAATGTAAAGGAGCGTAAATATATATTTTTAAAATGAAGGGTTTATTTATTCCGGTGTTGAAAATATAGTATTTTGCGTACTATATGTTTTCTTCAACAGTATATAGTACGCAGACTCAAAATATAGTACAATACTATATTATAGTACGGTTGGCAGTCCTACTCATAATCCATGCTAGCTCTAAGAAAAGCATTACATTCGCTTCACTACCTCAAAAGATTATTCCTACACAAAACGCAGACACTTTGTATTCATTTCATTACATTGTCTTATCCATCCTGAGCTTCAAGGAAAAGTAATCATAATATAAAACGGCAAGGCTTGTAGGAAGGTTTGTTTTATTAGTAGCGTTATTTCCCTGTCAGGCGCGAGCCATGACGGACATAATTCATATTTTACAACGTATTTTTACTCGGCAAAGGCAGTTGAATTTTCATCCTATAAATTATTAAAAGAGTTTTGTTTTAACCCGAATAAAATTGTTATAAAAAGATTTGCGTCTGCTTTCATAATGGGGTTGTTAATTTTACGCTTACAAGTGTCGGATTTTTTAATCTTTAATGCAAAAAAAGTATTTGTCAAGATGTTTCTTAGAAATTAGGTATAATTATAAAGCTAGCTGTACAAATTCAGCTGTCATTTGTTAACAGCGCTTTACTAGGCATAATTGTCTTTAATATAGGAACATGTTTGTATAAGACGGACTTTCGCATACAAGAAATCCAAGAGAGCGAATCGTGGAGATGGAACCGCTTTCAACTACTAGCAATATACAAAAGTATGCCGTATGGTATTTACGTATTTATGGATACTGCGGAAATACAATTTGTTCCTTATCGGGAATCTTAATTGTAATTAAAGTAATCTTCATCAAAACAATTGAATCTTCTCTATTGTTATTGATTTGAATTAATGAAATATTACGTCCATCCGAGTTAGGATAACAGTAAATTTGTATATTGAAGCCATCGTGAGATTTAACGCGTTTGTTAACATTGTCATTGGATTTGATAAATTACACATAAATGTACTGGAAATGTGATGATTACAGTTTTTTTTTGTTTAGTTTATATTTTCGTAGGTATAATTATTCCATTATCAGAAGGTAGTTCATTATCAGCCACATAAAATCCACTGCTGAACATAGGCCTCCCACAAAGATTCCCAGACGGACCTGTCGGAAGCAGCCTGCATCCACCAGAAGGTAATTGTACCCGCTGTTTCAACAGCATTTCTCAGATAGTTGTATAGTTGAGTTTGACAGTAGATATTTGAGCTAAAGCGGCGATAGCCTAGTTGGGTGTGGAACGGACTGCCAAGACGAAAGACCGCAGGTTCAAATCCCAAGGGCACACACCTCTGACTTTTCTAAAATCATGTGTGTATTCTTTGTGAATTTATCGTTCGCTTTAACGGTGAAGGTAAACGTCGTGAGGAAACCTGCACGTCTGATAAGTTCTCTATAGGAATTTCGAAGGTGTGTGAAGTCTACCAATCCACACTAGGCCAGCGTGGTGGACTAAGGCCTAATCCTTCTCAGTAGTAGAGGTAGCCCGTGCTTAGCAGTGGGCAAGTATATAATACAGGGCTGATATTATTGTTATTATTATATATTTGAGCTATACCAGCGTCCTTTTAAAGCGCTTCCCCAAGTAAACGGCCTTCGGAATTTCTTCGATACGCACTATTAGCACGTCGTTTGGTTGGGGGAAAAGCCTTAAGGTATAGATTGGTCTTTCGAAAATCTCTTCAACCTCGCACCTAGTAGAGGTGCCTCGTGGGTTTTTTTCATTAACACTGTTAATTAAGAAAAACACTTTAGTTTCGTAAGAAATTGTTGAAATCGAGAAACTATTGGTTGCTACTAGCCACCTACTCTGAGCCTCGCGACAATTTAGGCTGCATATGCTTGTGTAATATGTTATACTAAATATAAATTTAATTAATAATGGCTTAACTCACATATAGGGATTTCGGCCACTGAATATTCCCGACGTGTTTGGATCCACTTTAGTTATACTATATACTCAATATTCCTGAAATTTCGTTATTATATAGCATATTTCATTGTTCCAACGCTCTTGTCTTGTACGTGTTGGCGCTTTCGGAGCGTCCTCGTGACCGCATTGACAGCTCTTGACTCTTGGAAACTTGTACACGCCGAGTGTTTCTAAAATGTGACGAAAAGGCTGGCAAGTTCTACAGTCTCTTGAGTACTATTTTGGTAGGACGATGTATTTTTAGTTTAAATTAATCGGCTATTTGGGTACTTATAGATTTTAGAATATTGGCATATTTCGGTTTAAAATTATAATATAAAACTATCATTTTTTTTTTAAGTTTTAACTATCGACAGACATTGATGCGTGCAAACATTTGCGTATGTGTTTGTAAGGATAGAAAGAGGAAAAATACTTTTGTGGTACTATATTAAGTAATTGTAAATAAAGAGATTTTTTTTATTGCTTTGAATAATGCGATGAGCTTACTGATCGCCTGATGGTAAGTGATAAGACAGCCCGTAAACGGTAGAAAGTTAACACCTTGAATTACAAAGTATTGTTTGGTATTCCACTGCGCTCGCCATCCTGAGACATGAGATGTTAAGTTTTATTATGTCCAGTAGTTACATTAGTAGCTACATTGTCCTTCAAACCGAAAAACATCAGTTAGTACACACAGCTGCTTGGCGGCAGAAATAGACATTGCGGTGGTACCTACCCAGGCGGACTTTCACAATTGAGAGACGTACCACCAGTAATATGTTAGCATAAGTCACTCCATCCATATAATTATTTTACTTAGCATAAGTGCAAATGTCAGTTACAATTCTCAAAGTATTTATAATTATCAAACATTAATTTCCAAGTCCGAAAAGAAAAAGAAAGTCTGGGCGAAAAATATCCGCAAATTAGTCATTGAAAGCGCTAATTACGCGAATAAGCCGTGATATTTCATTGGGTCTCATTTAGTACCGCATAATGAGGCTGAAGTTATTAAAGAACCGCAATAAATGGACAGTAGTTTCTCTTGAATAATAGCTGGTCGTTTTTATTGCTGGCGTGCGTTAACATGAAACATAACATGAGGTTATTTACAACGCTAGATGGCGCTTTAAAATGTTTGTAAAAATCGGGGCAGTTCTGTTGTTAAAAGGAACTGCGAGATGAAAAATTTCCTGACATTAATGTAAAGTGTGAATGCTAATAATACCACTAAGGTCTATAATCGCTAAACACACATTATCCTTCAAATTTTACAATAAATGTTAAGATTGTTAGCCCATTATGGATAATATTAATACGAGTTGGGTGAAATTTTACACACAGAGAGACCATGTGTTGTTTTGTCATAATATACGCTGCTCTGATAAATACTATCGTGATTTCTTTTCTGCAAAAAATCAGTCATAATCAAATGTAAAAAATATATATATATATTAAACTTCTACAAAATGGTTATTTTTGCAAAAATGACATCTGAATTTCCAAAGTGAAACCTATACAAAATTTAACGTTTTGAGTAAACTCATTAAAATAGGCCGCGTAATTTAAAACAGAAATCTAGGACAGTGATAAAATATTTGTATGACGCGACAAACAGAATATTAATATAATTTTTAGAAAACAGACACCCAAAAAAATACGGCCTATTTTAGAAAACACACATGTTCTGAATATGATTCTACCACTGTGTATTCCCAAATGTGAACGATAATATATAATATGTCGTGATGAAGGCCCGAGTCTCCGGCGGGTGACATTTGGCCGTGAACTTGTTATGTTCTCAGCCTATCTCCCAAAATATGCTGAGATTTAACTCGCTGACGAAAATAGTTGGACATGTTATTAACATTAATTTAAGATGTTTTATCAGAACTAATTTGTTGCATTTAATGTAAATTGTATATTATGTTTTAACTAAACCATCCTTAAAAGATATGTTACATAGATATAAATAGCATGATAGACCAATTATATAGACAAAGAATAACAACTGTAAAAACAACAAATGATTTGTGTAACTACCTTGTCTAATTGTACGTACGTATATAATCTTGCATATCATCAAAACGATGAAACATATTGCACATATCATATATTGAACTTGAACAATTTATACATGATATCTAACAAAATAAATTAATGTGATTTTTTATTGATACATGATTGAAGTAAAATATTTTTTAAGGATACGTTTATGTTTCATATACGGCCGTTTTCGATACGATCCTAATCTTAATTTTCTATGCCATCCTGAAAATAAACCAATTCAAATAACTCATTTGTAAGCTTCTCAAAATACTTTGTTTTGATTGGTCCATTTTCACATTTGATCGAAAAAAGTTTCGTGTTTCTTTAATGAAAACGGCGGATAGTGGTAAACTTACCATTACTATGTTTTTTGGACAAAAATGCCAAATATTTTTTATTAAGGTCAGTCGGGGGAAGTGCGCCATAAAATTTTCATAGCTGGATTCAATGCAAAATAATTTCTTTTTGTGCTGACTTAAGAATGTAATTTTATTACTTTAAGGATATTTGGTATTTTGTGATAACAACCTATAGCCATTCAAGGAAATCGGACCATAAATTAATAATATATTGCTCAAAGTAAAAAAAGTGGAAGTAGGCACACTTGCCTCCGGAAATGGGGTAAGTGCGCCTGTGTACAAAAAAACGCCAATATGAAACATTATGAAGAAAACACTCATTTTAGTCCATAGAGAAATAGGTTTTACTCGCATTGCTCTTGGATAATTTTTAATCACTCAATATTATAACAAATTATGGCTGTCAAATCAAATCGGGGTAAGTGCGCCATATATTTGTAAATCAGGGCTTCAAAACATTTTACAATTTCTTTTGCTATATTTAGGTATTAATATTAGAGTTTTGTGTGCGGATATGTTGTAATAAAAAAATGGTAGCCCTAATACGAAATCCATTTTATTTCTAAAAACTAAAAAATACATACAAAAATGAAGGAATTAACGATTTTGAATGCGTTATAACTCAATTACTTAGAATTTGACTTTATGATATTTGATATGTTTTAGCTGCATTATACCCAGATAACGTGCCTGATCGAACATTTGCAACCTCTTCACGTAAAGTTGGTCTGGACCAAGGTATTTCAGTTTTTCTTTTGTAAAAACGAACCATCTAAAACAACAAATATACGACGAATTAACTAATACGCCCTTTTATTTAAGTCGGCTCAAAACAAAATACCTTGAGTACAAAAAATTATGCTGTTAAGTATAACATTTTAATAATAATTCATATTATTAAAACATATTCTCAAAAAAGGTTGGTTATATATGGATCAGGGGCAAGTGCGCCATACGACTACTAACTGTGGCGCACTTGCCCTACTCGACAATTTTGAGGTACATTTTTTCTCATTGCTAAAAAGTCCTTTATTTTAGTGTATATAAATAAAATTCAGGCAGGTAGTTAAAATAAAAGATTTAAACTATGTATTCACCTTACTGGTTTACAGAAATTTATTATATATCTTGAAATATTTCATGTTATCTTTCACGAGGTCATCTCTGTTTACAGGTCTAAATGACACTTAAAATAAAATGGCGAATAAATCGTATTAAAATGAACAGAGCCATTTGTGTTTTTAGTGGAACTGTATTTCAGTTAGTAGCATAGATATAAGATTGCAGTAATTGTATAACATCAATAGTTTTAGATTTTTTTAGGGCAGGTGCACTTACCCCGTCGGCGCACTTGCCCCACCTGACCTTATACCATTCAAAACGACAGTACCTTGATTACAGGAAGTCTTTAAAAAATATCTAAACACAAAACAAGAAAAACATTCTGACATGGAAACTAATTAGCACACTTGCCGTAATTTCAATGTTATTTATTAGCAACATAACTAAGTTGGGTAGAAAAACTACTATTTTTACCCAAATGGACGTCTAAAATTACTGTACGTAATTGCAGAGCTTTGGGTTTAGCGTCTTGTCCCTTTTTCGTTGGAAATTCTAATGAGACAGGTAAAAGGGATTCCTGAGGGTAAAGGCATGACCACAATGTGGAATTTCGGGAAGGAGAGGCGCTTTAATGTAAATAAGCTCGGCTTAAGCTCCAAATGTTTTCCTGAATACATTTAAAATGTATTATCCACGCCTGTATGTTTTCATTTCATTATTTTTGTTTATTCTATCATCTCAGTCGTCGCGGAGAATGGATTTTGTTAAAAAATAAGTTAAATAAAATTTATGGGTTTATTTCTGGGTATTTCGTTGCTGAGTTTAGGTACTTATGCTAGCGGTTGGGCAAATCGTTAGTCCAATATGGATATTTATTAATTGTTTTTTTTTGTCACAGGTTTATAGTATTGATATAGTTTTTGATTCGCTAAAGGGCTCATTTTTCAATCATGAGATAAAATTTATTCGTAGGATAAAGTACAATATAAACAAATTAAAATATGTAACTGTCAATTTGTCTTCTTATATTGAGTCAGTTTATAATTTATGTGATGGATAAATGTTATCTGTCGATTGAAAAATACCGCTTAGTGATTTACCACTTTTATGGGGAAAAGTATTGATGAAAATTATGTAAGTACTTGAGTTTTGTTTAGAAGTACTAGTTTTCATTTCATTTAAATAGTAGTACCGTAGTGTTAATAATAAAAGACATTCGCTTGTTGAAGTCTGTTTAGATTAAGAGATGTTAACATTGTTTTTCAATCGTTTTTCACCTAAAACATGAAAAATCAATGAAACATTGCTCAAATATACAAATTATTTCGAAAAGCGCTATAATAATTCGTTGTATAAGTGGTAGATACAGTATGTTGCCTTTATTTATACTCAAGACTAAGACGGTATATTTCCATGTCGTAAAAGTCGTATAAGATGCAAATGACTAGCGTTATGCCATTGGATGTGATCGAGAGAAAACGGTTGAACGACTAGCGTATAAGTTCTGTTGTATTCCGGTTTGAAGAAAATTGTAGTCAGTGTAACTACTGGACATAATAAGACTTAATATCTCAAGTCTCAGGATGGCGAGCGCAGTGGAATACCCAAAAATACTTTGTAATTCAAGGTGTTGGATGGTGTTTCTACTGTTTATGGGCGGTCGTTTCGCTTACCATCAGGCGAACAGGAAGCTCGTCTCGTCATTCAAAACAATAAATAAAAAGTTTTCATAATAAAGGAACTATTTAATGCCGGTTGCGTTATACAGGGTGGATTTTTAGACGGGGCAGTAAGGACAATTAACTTCACGACTTAATAGTGAACTACAATCGCGTTTCATACAAAATGTATGGAATAAGGATTTTGGATTGCTTTTGCAATTTCGACCTTAAACGTAGTTAATCCTCGGACAGAGTATAGGGACGTATAGTTAGTCGCCACTGTGCTGACGTCTACGTGATCTTTGTTTGTGGGGTGCGATGGTCAGGTTGTGTGTTTTGTGGCTTTGTCGTTAGTGCCGGCAGGTTGGGCGATTGAAAGTACACCGTGATAAATCGAGTTACCATAACCTGCGCTGTGCGGGTGAAGCCGTGGAGCGACCGTAGTATACCGCCACAAGTATTTTGATCCTTATAATCAATAGAATCGATTAACATAGATAAGTTTTTGCAATAAGTAGTAGGAACGGTTGACGTCAAACAAAATTTTTGCATAAATTGCCCATTTTTTTACCGTCGGTACGTATATTTCAAAATCCATGAATGCAGATCTTAAGGTTTACGTGTAATTGCAGTCGTTAAGGACATTGCTTGCTGTCCCATCTCAAAAATCCAACCTACAAGAGTATAAAAGAGTGTTTTCCTAAGATGGTTGGCGTCAGTCTGTCGTCTGATCGTAAAAATATAAGTGAAAACTTTGGTTGCACGAGTTTTTCGACTACGTCACCCTACATGAGGAAAGCCATAATGAATATACTTATAACTCATAATGATTATAGAGGCAACTAGTGATACTTATATATTTAATAGCATAATAAACTATATATACATGATATATAATAATATGACATGATTGCGAGAGAAATGCAGATAAGTATAAAGATTTTTTGATGTTTATTTATTCGAAAAGAACATGATTTTCAACGACTTCTGTACCTAGATTGACCATATTATTTTGGAATAGGTTTTGCTTCCGCCCGCGTAAAATAGTTTTTGAGATAAATATTTTCATGGTATAAAAAGGAGGAGCATTCAGAAGTTATGTAGCTTCATAGTGAAAATATTCAAGATCGATTTAGCGGTTCATGAGATTAGCACGTTAAAACAAACTCTAGCTTTATATATTAGTATAGATTAACATATAAATTATAATTATCTAGTAAAGAATCACTGCTTCTTAGGAGGCAATAGCAAACCAAAAGTAAAGTAAGGTTAAGTAAAATGACTCATCTTCATACTCTCGTAGCGTGAAATGGAATAACATCAAAGCCTCCTACAGTCTTCATTACACCGTAGGGGAGTAATATAGCAGTAGAGATAAAAATCACGTACATTTTGTACCGTGTTTTTGGATATAGTATTCATTATTCAAGAACGTTTTCGTATGTATCTTGTGCCTCTTACGTAGTTTTTATGTTTTTATCTTCATTTTTCGTGAACTCGTTTGTTCCAAAAATAATGAGATATATCTAAGTAATTCTTTTTACCAATTTACGTTAGTTTCTGAAATTAATAATAGGAAATATAAATATGTGTTTAACACATCCAAATTCGACTGCCTTGGTGGCGTTGTATTATGGTATGACTGCAGTTCTGAGGTCTTTGGGTTGGGCAAACTGATATTGGGTTTTTCTACTCAGTATCAGTTCATAGTCTGGAATTTGTACCCGATATGGCGATAGGCTCGTCGCCTATCACATCATGAGACGGAATACGCACGACGAAGTGTGGTTAGACCAGTTGCGCCTATGCCTTCTCCTCGGGGATAAAGGAAGTAATTTTGTGCAATTAAACTTAATTACCTATTTATTAGTGTTCGAGTTCTTTAAATAATAATCATCAGCACCAAGACCCCGGGTTTGATTCCTGAGATAGTACGATGAAAGAAATCGGTATAAAAGAATATCTTTATTCAAATTTGGGAGATATAAGTCCCTCAATTCGCATTAGGCCAGAATAGTAAATCTCATTCTTTCTCTCATTAAATAGAGTACCCTGATTGCCTGTACCAGGCGCACTGAATACAGATATGCTATTATTGTATCAGGTACTTAGTCAATCGTCTTTAATCTAAGGTTACGTTTCCCACGTGCTCAGAGCTCTTAATTCAATAGGAGACCCGAAGTCTCATGAATATGGTAGGAATAGGCAGCTACTCAAAAGGGGTCCCGAATTTTTTCATCGTTGAATTATTAAAACTCTCATTCAACTCCGGGTGTCTCGTTGAGTAGGTTACGCCAATGAGAAGTACCCTAATTTCATTGCCAGATGCCTGTACGAGCTAAAATGTACCGGTCAATATGAAGGAACTTCAGTAGAAAGTACAATATTTAGCACATTGGAATGACTTCATCAGTAAAATTTTTCTTTAACATATTTTAATTAAAATAAATAAACAAAATTTACTTTAATATTGCATTTCGCGTTGCCTCATTAATATAAAGAGTGTCAAAGAGAAGTACTTGAAAATACGAATGCGTTAAAATGTAATTAAGCGAAAGGCGTGGAAGAGAAATCCTTGTGAAATAATTTTTCTTTGACAATTTTGTAGCATAATGCGGACTAAATATAATTTTATGAATATTTAATACAAAATAATATGTACACGATTATACTAAGTACATATAACTCGCACACTGACTGTAATTTATTCCTGAATTACACCATCTAGTGACATTATAAGAGTGTCTTCTTACCGCCTTGAATGACGACACGAGCTTGCCGTTCGCCTAAAGGTAAGCGATACGATCGCCCATGAACAGTAAAAAAACCACCCAACAACTTGAATTACAAAGTATTGTTCGGTATTCCGGTGCGTTCACCATCCTGAGATGTTTAGTCTTATTATGTCCTGTAGTTACACTGGCTACAGTGTTCTTCAAAGCGAAATACAACAGTGACTACACACTGTTGCTTAGCAGCAGAAATAGGCATTGGGGTGGAACCTACCCAAGCGGACTCTCACATATGAGAGAAGTACCACCAGTTGAATCTCAAAACGTAAATCACATTATTATTTAATTTAGTTTTATTCAGCAAATGACAATTTTAAATTACTCTCGAGCGTCATATTTTGTTAACATCAACAAGATTTTTAAGTAAGTATCCTAAGGAAATAAAATTTTATTATTATTTTGCAAACTGTTAAGGTAATTTACTTTAATGACATTTTAATTTAATTGATGTTAATTATGTTTCCTTCGAGTTTTTGAGGATTAAGAAAATTATAATTCTATTTTTATTTAACGTTAAAAAATCTTTGGGTTGCATTAAGAGATAATGAATTTTTATGTTTAGTATCAGTCCGGAGTCTGGAATTGTGGACAGTAAAGTGACAGTAGTCTCGCCCCCATGGGACCTTACATTACGAGGAACGTGGGTGTGATAACATTTTAGCCTACCCTTCTAAAAGACCTACCCTACCCTTGTTAGTTTTAATGTTTGTATTTTCCTACTATCTTATTCTAAATCGTAAAATAAAATTACAATTTTTCCACTGAATATGAGCTTTATTCTTAGCACCATTTTAAAGCAAAGTGTTAGCTTCTCAGTTTCTGATTTCAGGCAAATTCGCTTTGTAGTCACAGCGTAGGCAACACTTTATTCGCCATTATGTAAGCCAAACAGTCGGCTTTTGTAAACAAAGGCTGAATCGAGTGCAACCTCGTTTGCAGCTTATATCGCGTTACTGGCTGTTTTCTGTTCGAGTTTATTTTTATCTTTCCGATTTAAATAAAGAATGCCAGTTTTTTTATAAAGAGTTAACATGTTGTTTAGACTAGAAAATATTTATCCTTTTTTAAATTACTTCGATGGCGTAGTTAGACTGCGTGCTTAGTACGACTACCGTAAAGGTCTAGGATTCGAATCTCGGGTCGGTCAGTGATATTGGGTTTTCTGTTCAGTATCAGGCTAGAATTTAGAATTTGTGCCAGATGTAATTGCTCGCCTCCTATCACATTATGAGACGGAATACACGGCGAAAAGGGTGCAAGTAACGCCTCTGTTTATTTGGGATAAATGGTGTGGAAACATGTGATTAGAAAACGTCCCGCACGGAAAATAAAAAAATATATGGGTACCTTACTAAACTACTAGATCTAAACTACTTAAAGTTGGTATTAGTTAAACAAACGCCTTATCTCTCTCGGTTCAGCGGTTTTAGAGTAACCGCGCGCGTAACCTTCCTTTCAGTGTAGACTTTGTGTTGGTTTCACAACATTAAACCTTTCCGTTTATATGTAGTCGTAGTCTTTAATTAGTTTAATCTTTGAACTTATTATGTTTATATTTTATGCCATGATTTCCATTTAATTGTTGTTTATTAAAAATATATTGTAAGGTATACTTTAAAAGTCCTTGAAATAGTTTAGTCTGTGACGTAATTTTTAAATCTAAATGCTGGTTAAAAACCTACTCAAAGGAACGACATAGGTTTCCAACATAGTTGTGAAATTATGTGGTAACCCTCCTATTCCTATAGTGGCTAAGGGTCCACATAACCCGATTCCTGTCGACTTGCCTTCCGTAGTTTATATAAAATCATTGAAACGATTTCCAAATCGCATTTATGCATTATTTTTAGTACTTACAAGTTATGTCGCGTTCCTTTTCGGAATATTTCACCCTTCGCCATTGTCTTCCTATAGAGACAACAAAACCATCGCGTTATTTTCATGATAAAAGATGGTAACAGCATTATTTGTTTATCAGTTGTATTATCTTAAGATCCTATAACTAACATGCCACAGTATATATACACAATTAATTAATTATCCATTAACAAGCCTCGAGAAAATTAATACGCAAACTACACTTGATCTAATTAACGATAATTGATCCCCAAAGGCTGGTGTTACGTAACGTCTACACGTGGCTATTGGCCTATAAATAATTGAGGTAGGGTTGTATAGGATGTTTGTAATGATAGATAATAATGGCGGACTTTTCTTAAAGTTTACTTCGGACTACGCGGGTATTTTTGTCGATTGGAATGTTATTTAGTAAGTAACTAAATGTGTTTGAACATCGAAAAATTTCGAGTAGTTTAGTAGTAACGTTTTGTTAGTAAATTACTTGATACAATTACCAGCGTAGTTAGAACTATGGTTAAGGCCGAGTAGACTTGGGTTTTAAGCAGTTCGTATTAAAGTTTGCTATACATAAAAGAATAAAAGTAAAACATAATTATACATAAGATACCTAAAGTATTTAGATTCTTCAAACCAGTAGCTGTAGTAAAAGAAATTTGTAAAGGTAGGAGCTGTAGAATAATTATTTTTTAGGAGAGCAGATTACTCAAATATTTTGATCCTTTACACCTGTACTCTGTAGTATAAGAAATTTGTAAAGGTGGACGCTGTAAAAATATTTATAAATAAATATATTTATAATTTATAATATAAGAAAAAAAAGAAAATTCTTTCACCGCCTAAACACGACGGTGCTCCACACGTGCATAATAAAACGATGAATCATTGTTTACTAACGAAATTCTTTTTTTACGGGCTCTCCTAGGAAGTCAGCTGCATCTGATGGGAAAATAGGTGGCGCTAAAGTATTGGCTGATGAGAGATGGTTATTCCTCACCAGCTGACATAATTATGCCAGCCATTTCGAAACCGAATATACATAAATTAACCCTGGAACGCGTATTACATGGCCTAACATGGCGAGCTTTATACCTCGTGTATGGTGGTAACATAAGGATACAAATATACTAACAGAATAATTGATGGCTTTAGGAAGTATTGCTTATAATAGATGGATAACGAGCAAGTTAATAACCTGATGGTAAATGATCACGCTAAAACATACATAATTATGAAGGACGTAAGAATTTTACGTCTTGTAAGGCAAGATTTTGATAGTTTGGTCTGTTGCAGTCTATCCTCAAGAAAAAGGCTTTAATTAGACACGACTAGCAGCCTAGATGATTCATTTTTGGTACAGATAGAAGCCAACAATGCCTTGAATCTCCCACGACTTAACCTTGGCCCGATGAATTAATTGTAGTGCAATTCTCATTTACGCAGCGCATTTCCTCCTTTCATTTCATTATTATATTGTTCCTAATAACCTGGCCATCAAGAACGAACAATTGACGGCGTATTGCTTGTAAAAGTAATTGCCACTTGGCCTTTTCTTGGCCGTAAAGTCTGTTTTCATTTACGCACGTCAGAAAGTAGTAAAGAAAAGCGTTGTACGAGAGCTATAAATC